>NW_026557987.1:1897180-2034680 GCF_026930045.1 Uloborus diversus | reverse complement strand
GGATCGGAGGTAGCACGACAATTAGATATGAGTGAATCTCTCATACGTGCATGTAAAATTCAATAAAAGGCAATCCCTATAAGTTAAAAAATTAAGTTTAGTATGAAGCTCGCAGAGTAGTAACTAAGCAAAATGCTAATAATATTATATTGGAAGCTGCTCTTATATTGTGGATATTCGAGACCGTGAAAGAGGTGCTTTACCATGGATGGAAATGTTATAAAATTCATGCGAAGCTACTGTATTTGAAAATGTATCAAAATAACGGCCTGAGATTGCGCAGCATAAATCATCATCTTCGATTTTTAAGCTATAAATTTATCTACAATAATACTGTACTATTGTAGTGAAGCGCTTTATTATTACTACACACTGTAAGTACTGTTCTGTTTTATTTCATGTCTATCTGTCCCATTGATCATTGATTTTGTGCATCGTAACAGTATATTTTATGTTAAAAAATGTAGCTTTTTTGAAAAATACAGTAAAAAAACTAAAAATTCCGATTTTTATATAAGAAACGATAATATATAGTTAAAAATGGTTTTAAACAGTTTTAGTAGTGTTTTAAACTGTCTAAAATAATTGGGTATGTCAATAAAAAAAATCATAAACACTCTTTTCCACAACGCGAAATTTCGACGTGCGTGAAGAGTCTTGGAACGCATTCCTCGCGTAAGTCAGGATCCGACTGTACAGTCGACTCCCGTTACAACGCGATCCGACCTAGGCGAAATGGCTATAACGCGATTTTTTCACCAGCAAAGAGTTTTAGGCCTAACGCGAATTCCTCACCTGCAACGTGAAATTTTTCGGTGGGGAATCGTGGTGTGTAAGTATTGTTTTTGTAGTTGGCTACAATTTTTTTTTCGTGAAAACAAGACCTTCATCCCTTTCGCATCACTGAACATTAAAGCAATGGTTTAAAAACACATTAGTTTAACGGTTTGATTACGCAGCATAAATCATTATCTTCACTTTTTTAAGTTAGAAATATTATTACTGGATCTACTGTACAGTACAGCTATAGAGCATTAGTTGTTCTTACTGTACACTGTACGCACCGTATATTGGTTAATTGTCTTTCTATCCCATTAATCATTGATTTTGTGCGTTGTAGCATTATTTAACGTCGAACAAAACGCTTTTTTTTTTTAAATATAAGTATACATTCACTTCTTTATGTAAGAAACAGTAATGTTTAGTTACGAAATGGTTTTTACCAGTTGAGGGGGTGTTTACAAGTGTCTGAAATAATTGGATACGTTTATAAAAGTTTTTACACATACCCTTTTCCACAACGCGAAATTTCGACTTACGCGAAGAGTCTAGGAACGCATCCCTCGCGTAAGTCAGGATCCGACTGTATACCAAATTGGCATGTCGAGTACCTGTTGACAGCCGCTGACCGCCCGCTCCTTGATCTTGACATGGAGGTCTTAAATGCAAATAAGGCGCCAGTTGACCCTCAAATCCTAGCTTCGTTTTCCGATGCCTCCCACTCTTTTCCAAAATACGTGATGATGATCCAGCCAATTGGAAATTTTAAGGGGGCTTAGTCTACAGGCCTCTTCTCTTCGAGAGACTCTTGAGAAAAAATCTAGTTTCGTCAGATCGCTATAGGACTGTGAACTGTGACGTTCTGCTTTACAGCATCTCCGGTTTCGTGAGGAAATCGTGAGTTTACATGCACATCACAGGCAACTGTGTTTGCCATTGTTCATCATACCCTTCAATGTACCTTTTAATTTTTTATCAATCTTTTTTTTTTTGTAAATATTTTTTTTTTGTTTAAAGTTTAAAGGGATCTTAGTCTATGTTTTCAGTTGTGGTGTTTTTGATTGAAAATCGCTCGGCACGTTTAAGCCGGTACTACTGTGGGCCAAAGACGTCACAATACTAGCAATTTTGGTAGAACGCCTAATATTGATGCATTTCCCCTTCCATTTATTTTCACCTCAGAAAAAATGAAATTGATAAGATATATCGAAGGTGAGGAATTTTCCATTAATATAGGCCTAATGGATACATTTTTTGAGGAAATATTTTTTTCTTCGTTGATACAATCTACACATGTTAGGTTAAAAAATCTTCTCACTTCTTTTTTTACTTCAATTCACATCCCTGAAATTCAAGTTCACGGAGGTGAGAATTGATAATAACCACAACCACACTTAGTTTTTCAAACAAAATCTAACTTCTTGTTTTTCGACAAAAATCTCAAAACTTCTTTATGACTGAAACTAAGCAAGGGGGCTTCCCTAGTATAATGGGGGTGAAATTTGATGTCATTACTGCCATCAGTTAATAATAATTGGCATTTGTGTTGAGGTAACGGAGGTGAGAATTTATTGTGTGACATAATTCCTTATCCTACTGAAACGAACTAAAACACAATATTAAGAAATTAAATATACTGAAACATTTAGCATTTGAGACTTGTGAAACAAATAATACATAAGTATGTACTTTTAATTAAACAAGTTATTAAGCAACATAAACAGTCACATAAGGTGTGTCATGCCAGGGAGGTGAGAAGTCACATGTTGTGAACCGAAAATATATTTAAATAAAAATTATTAATAAAAAATTGTCGGCAAGTTTAGAAACATTTTCGATGAAATTAAAAAGCATTGTTAAATTGTTTGTTCCTAAAACCTTTTTTTTTTTAAAGAGGCGTATGACAGAAAAGTTACTTTTTGAAGAGTGACCCATGTAAGCTTGTGTTTAAAAACCTACAATTTTATATTTAAGGGGGCGGAGGAAGCTCAAGGGGGAATGCGGGAACTTTTCGGAAAATACTCCCCTGCTTAGTTACTAACAAGTGGCAAAAAGTCAGCTAGTTCCTAATTTGTTCCTTGATTATGTTATTTTTGGCCCTTATTCATTGGGTATACTTTAGTTTTCGAGGCTTTCATGTCCTATAATAAGCATATTTCATCTTGAAGTTTTCTTGTAGTTGATAGCTCTCAATGTGAAATGTAACTGAAAGAAATAAGCCAGACATTGCAATGGGACCGTTGCAAGTCTGAGTATGAAAGGTAAATGCTGCTGATTTCCTCAAGCATTAAGCATTAGGACATCGGTCGGCAACCTTTCTCGACTCATTTTTTAACAGACACGATAATTTGTTTTTAAGAGTCAAATGTTAGTACATGCATCGCTAAAATTAAAGAAGAAATTCCATAGCGAATAGTATCTCTCCTTGATATTGACAGTATCTTTTTGACACAGTCAACACTGAGTTATTTTTTTTTTAAAGGTGGACAAGTTCTTTCGGCTGGTATCTTTAATTTTCACGAAGACTTTGGGATATGTTAGTCATCCTATGATAAGATAAAGGTAAGTTTATTTTTTCTTAAATCATATTGATTTGTCCTTGTGTAAAGGGCAAATTTTTCGATCGTGAATAGGGGGATTGGGAATCTTTAGTGACATTTTTACTAGAGACGCACCGAGTAGCACTTTGGGACGAGTACTCGGCTTTTACTACTCGGCCGAGTACCGAGTACTGATTATGTTTTAAAATGAACCACTGACATAAACGTGATGAATTTTGAACTCATTGGAATAGCAGTACAGACCTCCATATAATAGTTTTTAAAGCGAAATCCCAGCTAACATTTAATTATGCATTGTGTAAAAGATGTTGTTTATTGGAATTAAAAATTAACAAGAAAGTAAAAGGCATGATCAATTAAGTTGGAATTAACGAATTGTATCAATCTATTGTTTTTGGTCACCTATTTTTTGAGAGCAAATAAAAGGAAACGTTAAAAGCACAAATGTGCAGGAACTCTGCTGACAAATGTTTCGGCGTTACAACGAACGTCTTTTATAATAAACAAAAGTAAGCTTATGGGTAATTCATATCATTTTAGCGACAGAATGACTTCCTACCTACACAAAAACATGTCGCTATTCAGGATAAGCGTCGTTTTAGAACATGAAGGCAACTTAAAATGAAGAAATGAAGGGTTTTCTAATTCCTGCTTAGTAGGGGAATGTTGGGAAAAGTGAAGGAATGCAAAGTGAAAGCTAAGATGACTTAGCTTTTTTACAATAAACGAACTGGAAATTTGTTTCGAAAATTACAGTACGAAAAGAAATATTTTTTTTTATATAATAAAACTTTCATTGAAACATTATTTTTTATTCTTGTCAGTAATTTGGAGCCTTTATTCGGCGGTATTTTTTTCCCGACAGTACATGTGCAACTACATTGTTAAAATATTAATAGCTAGGTGGCGCTAAAACATTGTAAATATTTCAGTTTTTCACTTTGGCCCGCTACTTCATTTTCCCACTCTTTCCAATACTTCGGATAACATTTACTACAGGCAGCTTTTTAAGAGCTTTCAAATGCTGAAAAAACCGAAAAAATAGGATATTTTGAAATCGATGATTTTCTTTAAAATTGGAATCGACATCTTGGAACTCATCTTTTTCACAATAAAAGGTGCTCTGTTTTTTTCTGCATATTAAGTCTTTAATTATATGTTATTATCAACGCGATGAGGAGCAGGATTTTCATTTTGTTCTATTCGTAACGCGTTTTTTAATCTGATTATTCCTAGACAATTGCAGACAATTTAATACCAAAAACAAATCTGCGAAACAATTTGCGTAGATTGATGAACGTTGGTGAGAAGGGGACGGATTGGCTATTCTTCAAAACTGATTTTTTTTTTTTTCTTCCAAATAGGGTAGGAAACGACCCTATTTGGAAGAATAAAGAATTTAAAATTTTTTTCTGACAGAGCATGCTTAAAACTAGATAATTTTTACCATTTTTTTTAAATAATTTATCAAAGTTTAATTTTTTTTAACCATTCCTTTTATCTGTGCACATTCAATTTTTTTTTCCGCTTCTGCACATGAGATCACAAGTGATGAAATGCCATTCACCGATACCATTAGCGCAGAGCACAGTATTTAATTCGCTTCTTTACTTACGTGTACTGGCAACGATACAGTTGATTGCAAGCGAAGAGCGCAATGTGTCATTCGCTTTCAAATTATCATACCGGGAAACGCGTTAGACAGCAAGCGTATGCGTTCAGCGAACCAGTGGAAAAGCGCGCCAAAGTTCATCACTTGTGACGTCATAGAAACCACGCCGTATTTGAAAAATAGAACATTTTGAAAATTAATCGTTTTTAAAGTAAGATTTTCCTCACTCCATGTTATTAATTTTTGCTCATTCTACAAACTTCAGTGACTAAAAGTAGTACTTTTGACTGATTGAAACAACCTCGTTATGGAAGATTCATTCACTGATCGGACTTTTCGATTTTCCATATTGTTTGGTGAATTTGTTTTTGCCTAAACAAAAGAATAATAAGCAGGCAATGAGATGGGCTATTGAAAGGTTTTTATTCAACTAAAGCAATAGAGTATTTAATTTTAAGATATGTTTCGTTGTCAGAGTTCAAAAAATCATCACCAGTTCTCTGTATGAGTTCTTTTTCGTGGAAGATTTGATTTCGTCATAGGATGAATTTTCGAAGTAGTTATCTTCACAGCGGGTTTCTTCTTTTAGGATTAATGAATAGAATATGTATATAAAACTGTAGGATGAAGTCTTATCATTTTTATGAAGAGCATTTGCTTTGCAGTTCTTCTGAACACTTGGTTTGCTTGGCGTTAGTTTCGACTTTGCTAAAGACATCATCCCTTCCTCTCCATGTTCATGCTCGGAACACGAGATTTTGATGAATCTTCTACTGCAACGAATTTTAATCATTCCACAATCTTCATCTTCAAACTCGGAACATTCTGATGATTCTTCTGCAACAAATTTTGAAAATTGTGCGTTGCGGAAGACTAGTTGCAGAAGCAAATGCAAAATGTATTTCATTCAAATCCGAGATTGAACTTGCGCCTGTGGTTTTGAGGATGATCCACTCTTGTCATCAGTTTTCCCTATTGTGATTTTTTATAACCAATTTTTGTGCAGATATTGCATTGCCAGAATTTTAAGAGGTAAATTTAATTGCTGTCTCTTATTTTTCGTTTTCAAGTGTAGTATACTTTCAGATGAATTGACCCATTCAATTTCACATTATCAGAGACCGAAAAGTCATCACTACTTGGAACGCTGTGATTTATTTTTTCCTCAAAAAGGTTCAGTTTCGTCGTAGGGTGAAAATTCAAAGCAGTTATCTTCCCAGCAGGCTTTTTTTTTTTTTTTTTTTTTGAGGAACTGACTTCAAGACTAGGAACTAGCAAATTTTGATACTGCAAAAGATTTTGATAGTTGTATGGCCAAAAATTTACTTGCAGCATTGGAAGCGAAAGAGTTTTCAGCTAGTTCCAAAATCTAAAAGTAGAAAGCTAATAGTTTTCTTGGAAAGCGTTCAAATGTCCTATGGAAGCCATTTCAGATCCCTCAGGATCAGACTCGAGATACTTAAGAAGTTCCTAATTCAAAAAATTTGGATACTGGTTTTGGCCAAGGATGAGCTGCATCAGTAATTGCATAAAGTATTCATGTAAATTGGAGCTTGAACTTGAATCTTGTGAATTCAAAGATAATTCAGTTTTTTCAACAGCATTTCTCACTATTGATTCTTTTTCACCAGCTATTGTTTTCATCATGCATTGTCAAAAGCTAGATAGTTGATTTTGTTATCTTTGAGAGTCGTCACTATTTCTTTTTAAGACTAGGAACCAGCAAATTTAGATGCTGCAAAAGATTTAGATGTTTTTGCCAAAAGTTTACTTGCAGCAGTAAAAGCGAATGGGTTCATCTGGTTCCAGGGTAATCCAGTCTTGTCTTCCTATCGTGATTTTTTGTAACCAGTTGTTGTGCTGATATCGATTTTTTAAGAGGTATCAGAGCTAGATGACTTTGCTTTTTAATTGCTGTCTCTTGCTTTTCGTTTTCAAGTGTAATATAACTTCAGATACATTGATCCATTCAATTTTGCATTATCAGAGTAAAAAAAGTCATTACTACTTGGAACGCTGTGATTTATTTTTTCCTGAAAGATTTAGTTTCGTCGCAGGATAAACTTTCAAAACAATTATCTTCCCAGTAGGCTTTTTTTTCTTCTTTCTTTCTTTCTTTTTTTTTTGAGGAACTGACTTCAAGACTAGGAACTAGCAAATTTTGATACTGCAAAAGATTTTGATAGTTGTATGGCCAAAAATTTACTTGCAGCATTGGAAGCAAAAGAGTTTTCACCTAGTTCCAAAATCTAAAAGTAGAAAGTTAATTTTTTTTTTTTGGAAAGCGTTCAAATGTGCTATGGAAGTCATTCCAGATCCTTCATGGTCAGACTGGAGATACTTTGTTTTCAACAGCATTTCTCACTATCGATTTTTTTATTACCTGCTATGGTTTTCACATTGCCGTTGTCAGAAGCTAGATAGATGGTTTTGTTATCTTTGAGTGTGGTCGCTATTTCTTTTTAAGACTAGGAACCAGCAAATTTAGATGCTGCAAAAGATTTTGATAGTTTGGCCAAAAGTTTACTTGCAGCAGTGAAAACGAAAGGGGTAATCTGGTTCCAAATTCTAAAAAGAAAAAAAAAAGGATTGTTAGCTATACATATAAGTTGATGCACACTGTTATTTGATTACACTGAATTAATCAAGGGCACAGAGTAATGAATTTTAAAAAAAAAAAAAAAAAAACTTTTTTTTTCCACAAAGTGTAGAATTAAAAAAAAATATTTCTTTATACACACCCTGTTACAAAACAATTTTTGCACCCAGAAAAAAAAACAAACTATCGACCCGAATTATAACACGTATGCGGTCTATCGCAAACGATTACATATTCAAAACAAAAGATATGACACGGGAAATTTTAAAAAACAGTAAATATTAAACCCTTCTATGCCAACTACAAGCCAAAACAAGTCGTGGAAGGGAGTGTAGGTCACCTATGACCTCTCCGGAGAATCAAGTCATCATCTTTACAGATGGACAGCTGTTCAACCAGTGTCCTGGTATAACAGCAGTTACCTTTCAAGCATTTCCCATGTAGGCTCGTACTGCGAGAGCGCTGGTGATCTAGAAGGGAATACTTTATTTCATTAAAGATATTATCCGGAGATTTACGCGATATGTGGACCACTGCTCTCTTGCTGATAAATGACAGCATCAAAAAATCGTTCAAGTAACTCTGAACTTTCATAGTTCGACTACAGATATTCTGGACTAGGGCAACTAGAGATCTTCGTTCGACCCAACAAATCGTTCCTCAATCTATCACAGCTTTTAGAATCAATATCTGCCTCTCGATAACAAACACCGGATCGGACCACTGGCCTGGCCGCCTCCACACGCGTGTGAGTAGAACTTGAGTACTGAAACTGAGTTGGTATTCATCGTCGAAGAACACACGCCTCTTGCGAGTTATAATCTAGCTTTCCTAGGAGAGCGAAAATCCCGTCGACGCTACCTATAATGTGGGTTTAGTAAGAGGTACAGCAATGGTTGTGCTAAATCTTCAACAAAACCGTTCTACTACCCTATTATCGCTCTGACCGATGGGGTGGCCGATACAAATCTGATTGTAATTCCACCGGTTACCTCTCAAAGGTCGTCCTCATTGAGAAGAGTTAAAATGGAGGGAGTAAAGACTTTCATTCGTAAAACCAAGACTCCAAGTCACGTGATAGATTAAAGCAAATCATTGGAAGAAATCAGGTTTCTTTCGTTGGTTTCACGTAAAACGTCAACCATTCGTCGTTGTTGAGTCACGTGACTTGGAATCTTCGGGTCAGCTTTTGCTCAGCCAATGACTGGACTTTCTCCCTTCATTTTATTTCGTTTCAGTACCCCAACTGACTGCCAACTGACCCCAACTGTTTTACAGAAATTTATTAACAAGGAAGGTATCGACAGTTTCCGTATGTTTGAGTGGATACCTAGCTAACTATCGCCAATAGCACCAACAATAATCCAGATTTGAAAAATCATTTTTTCGTGTCTGTGTTGGCGTTTCGAGTTCGCCAGACACCAATTTGGTGATATTTCGTCAAGTTGGCTCAAAACTTCTTCGAGAAAAATCTTGACTATGTATCACCAAGTGGTCGCCAAGTTGTGCTATCACTCGAGTCCGCATTGAAATGAACAACGTTTAGCCACAAAAAGGTGTAAGAGACCTTTTTGGAACATCTAATCACGACCGAACGGGAAGGTGCATAACTAAACCCCACTTAGTGTCTACATACAAAGTTAACCTTCAATGACTTATCGTTTTTGAGCTATGTGAAGTAAAAGGTTGTGCAAAAATAGGTTGGCCGAAAAAAACCGAATTGTTTCAAAGCACTTAGCCTTAGTGCGGAAAATTTGTGACTCCCTAACACTAATTACTGTGCGAAATTTCATGACTCTAAAGTTAATGTCCTCTACTCTTGCAAGATACATGAATTTTTAAGATTTTTAGAAAAACATCAAAAGAAAAATTTTACAAAATAAAACTTCAAGCCTGTGAGTAAAATTTTCTTCTCTGGCAAGGGACCTTTCTGAGAATTTTACATTAAATTGAATTTTACGTAACTTGAATTTGGAGAGTTTAACATGAAATTCCGTAAATACGAGTCACACATTACAAAGTAGCAGCATACCTAATACACAGCAATACTTCGAATTTTTAATCACATCAACGAAATTAATCCACTCCTTCAACCAGATCCGTCATTTAAAATTTTAGGGGGAAGGGGGTCAAAGCCCCCCCAATGAAACACTGAAGTTTTTATATATAAGTGCGCGTGGTTTTGTGATTTTCTGATAAAATTGCATTGAGTTCACGCCCTTTATGCCCCCCCCCCCCGGAATAATTCGAAATAACAGCCCTCTGTCTTTAATTTTGTAAACTTTTAAAACAAATTATTATACTAAGGTTCCTATCTCTGCGTAAATTTATTCTGCTTTGGCAAGAGGTCAAAATTTCAAACGAAAAAATATTAATCGTGTGGCTGTGTGATGAAGTGGGTAGAGCTTCAAAATTTATAAGGTCTTTAATTAGAATCTAATTGCAGGTAAGGATAAGTTCGATCAAAAATCAATGTTGTTATATCGATAAAAAAATTTCCTGGGAAATATGCAGAAAATTAGAATTGCATTTAGGATATAGATTTCCATTTATTGAGGAAAAATTATAAAATGACTCTAAAGAAAAGATAATATAAATGACTTGAAAGGAAGGCTTAAAAGATTGAAATAAAAAATGTTGTTGCATTTTTGCTAGCGTGTTTTTTACTTCCTTTTACAAAAAAGGAAGTATTGTTATCGCAAAAAATTGTTCACTCAAAACTCGACCTTAATTTCCATTTTGCTCACCCGCGAACGAATGTTGAGTGTTTTTTTTTCGACCCGACCACATGTGCATATGTACCTAAAAACATATAGACGCCCGAAATATACATTTTGATGATTCCCGAGTTAATTAAGAGTTTTCTCGTGACGTCTGTATGTACGTATGTATTTGTACGGATGTGCGTAAGTATGTCGCATAACTCAAGAACGGTATGTCCTAGAAATTTGAAATTTAGTACGTAGACCTAAAGTGGGATCTAGTTGTACATCTCTATTTTGGTTGCATTCGGGTGTTTCTAAAGGGGCCTTTTGCACCTTTTTCGGGGGAAATCATTGGTAATTTTGATGCAAAGTCAAGTGGTATTATAACTTGGCAGACACTTGGCGATGCATCGCCAGTCTTTTGGTCGCCAAGTTTTGTGGCCAACTTGGCGACAAATTTGGCGATTTTTTTATTTCTTTTTTTAAAAATCTGGTTACAGTTTGACCACTGTTGGTGAAATTTAGAGAACTTATAATTGAATCACATTAAAATTGCCAATAATGGGGGGGGGGGGGGAATTGGTGTAAAAGGAAGTGATGTGATGCATACACACATCATTTATTTTTTAATACATGTCAATAGAGAGACCTCGTGTGACTTTTATTGATCATTCAAGGGTGGAATCTTGTCATATGAAACTCTATAGCTGTGGTAATTGTGTGTTAATGTTTTGACATTTGCTTTGTGTGCTTTATATAAAAAGCAATGGCCCCTGCATTGGTTCACTGCGTTGCTGTTTCAATATTGCGTTGAGGACTACGATGGTGTTTATAAACAATACTTTCAGTATAAATAAAATGCTCACCTTAAGTCAATAAAGATTTGCACGCTTTTTCAAGTGGGTCGCATCCACTTAGTGACCTTCAATTAGATCACTTCAGAAATCCGAAGATTTTTTTGAGAATCCCCTTTTTGTTTTTAGGGGCTGGAAGTTCCCACACTCCGTTTTGGTCCACCCAGGGTTGGAGGGGGAAGCGTTTGGAAACGCTTTTAGCTTTTTTTGGCCATTTGGTCTTTTTTCCAGGTTTCTTGCGCCTTTTTTCGGCAAAAATGTCAAATTCCAATTCAATTTCTTCGTCCGTAAACCCGTTGTAGTAGCGGAAAATATATTCATGAATTTCCGAGATGTCCATGATTGCTGAAAAGAAAATGCGTGTTACTGAAAATGTATAACAGTGTGGGACACACAGAGTTTAGAACCACAGAATAATTTTGATTTTTGTCTATTATAAAAAATCATGTAGTTGTTTTCACTTCCTCCTCGTTTATCGCTGGGTCAGGTGCGCCAAATAAGGTCAACCTAACTCATTAAAACTCTCAAATAAGTAAAACTCGAGTGTCAATGGAAAACTGCACACATATCCGCCGTGTTACCGGAGAGGCACACATACGCCATAGCTTCACGGTGAACTTGATTTGTTAGAACTAAGAAAAAGAGAATTTTAATAATTTGAATTCAGATATTCCCCTTTTCTCTACATGAATTGCGAGATAATTTGGAAATTGCATACAGCACTTCATTTTCGGAGAGGAACTGGGAATGGTAAATTTTCTTGATGACCCTCTTTTTTAAAACTGAAATCATATTTTCTTTTATCTCAGAGAAACTAGGGTAAGCATGGACACAACGACATGTTTTTCCATTAGTTGGAAGCACTAGCAAAGTAAAAAAAAAAAATAAATTATTTGTCGTTAAACTAAAACATATAAAACTACTAGAAATAAATATATGCCTTAGTGCGGAGAAGTAAATGGAAATCAAAAACGTTTTGACGCAAAAAATTGGCAGATTACTGCAGACACGTGTTTCGGGGTTACAGAGAACCCCTTTTCATAATGCAAAATAATGATCTTTTGAATGTAAACAACATCCGGTAAAAGACAAGAGAATGAACAACATGCAGTTTAAATACCAAAATAGCAAATGAACAAAACAAACAACACAAAAAGGAACTCAGAGCCGAAATATATTACACGATTCATTTTGAAAAAACGCCAATAAGCAATATTTTTTTTTTTAATTCCATGAGATAAGTTTTGTCAACAAGATAAAGCCAGCAATTGTGAGAGTTTTGGAGAAATTTATAATTAAACGGCATTTTCTCGAAATGAATCAAGCAATAAATTTTGGCTTTGAGTTGAATTTTTTGATATTTGTTTTGTTAATTTGCCACTTTTGCTATTTAATTTGTCTGCTGTTCCTTCTCGTTGCTTTTGCCGGATGTCTTTACATCCAAAAGCTGACTATTTTGTATTGAAAAAGGGATTCCCTGTAACCCCGAAACACGTGCCTGCAGTAATCTGCTAATTTTGTGCGTCAAAACGTTGTTAATTGCCATATTAAACCACATTTGAATAAATTCAAAAGCACTATTGGAACTCCGTATTTAGAAATGAGCAAGATCAGTCGTCACACCCGGGGTACTGTTAAGTTCTTATTTTTTGTTTTTTTCTCACACCTAGGCAGTTATTGCCTAGGGGTGCATGGATTAGTTAACAGTAATTACTTTATCAACAATTTAGTTTTAAGTGTTTCACATTAGTGATTTAAGATATTTTAAACATTTGCTATTGACTATGATCAGAAAGTTACAGTGAGATTTACAATCCTATGCACTTGAATACATTTATGATCATTGAAAGTATTCTGTTAATTTTACTGCTAATAATTTAAAGTAATTATTCTGACTAAGAGTAATAAACCATTGCTATCATGAATTCATAACTTATATTATGCATTAGTATCAGTTTTACTTCCTTTTATTTTATAACTTATTGCCAACCAAGAGTCCATATAAATTTGCGTACAAGCGGAAAATTTCATACGGTAAAAAGCACAGATACACTTATACTACTGTGTTATACTCTGGTTTTCCTGCTAATGATTAAGAAGCTATACAAAAGTGCTATGTTGACTTACCTTAGTAGAAATAGTTTTCAAATATCAAAAAATAAATCATAAAACCCTCACTGAGATTAAAACGCAGCAGCAAGCTTTGATTTTTCTCTCAAAATGACTTCGCAACACAGGGCAATGCGCTATTAGGATAACAATACGTTCTTTATTATTGCAAATGACAAAGAAATTCTGCATCGAAACAATATTTTGCAACACACAAGCATTTTCTGCTTTCTGCTAAATTTAAAACATTGAACTTTAACGTGGCAATTTATTTTTCTTGCTAAATATAATCTGTTTAGAAATCATACGACCGCACAGCTTGAGAATTTTTCAAATGCATAAAGGATTTAATTATTACTCTAACGCATGAAATAGGACACTATAACAAAACTATTTTAATCAGGTTTCAATAATTTTGAAAAATGCAATGATTTGACGAATTTTGAGAAATGATTAATTTGCAAAAAATTTAGAAAGAAATGAAAAAGAAAGTTTCGCTTTTACTTGTCCTCTGCTATTCTTGAGAAACCCAAACCTGTTATTAGTTTCGTTTGAAAATGGGCGTATTCCCTTTTTATTTTCAACATTACATCAGTGGTGGTTAACTGTTTGTCATTCAATTACCTTGAACTCTGAAGAGTCATTGATATCGGGAGAACACCATCCATATCGAGACACAGCTGAATTGTAAGCCATGTTCTCGCAGATCACTTGCGAAGTTTAGAGGATTCGGAGATGTGTGGACGCGAAACTAGTGGGAGAACACGGCTTAGAATTCATCTATAACATGGATGGTATTCTGCCGATGTTTTTTATCCTTCAGGCTTGTATTTAAAATTTAGGTTAAAGTTTCACTTTAGAAATTACATTATACCAACATAAGATTACACTGGATACTCACACCAAAAGATAAAGAGGGTATTTACAGCCTCCATTTATAAGACAACACTGATGTGGTTTTTACTTCCTCAAACGTCATCAAACAGACTTAAAGTGCTTATTAGTCCTTCAACTTCGAAACGTTTCGAAGAACTTCCGTAGTGTGTGACTATTGAAATTGCGTATTTAAAAGTTCAATGCGAAGAAGTGTCCTGAGAATAGTCCCTGAACCCTGTAACTTCTCTTAACGGCATTAAAATCAACCTGATTTGCCTTTTTAGGACTTCAGTTGAAAAAAAAACTTTTGATAGATGATCTCCGAACAGCCGCCCTTTGCATAGTGGTAATCTCAAAAGATATTCCAAAACTGTGCCATTAAGGTTACAATTCATAAAAATTTCCGATGGAGTAGCGACCGTTCCTTCCTACTTACCTAACGTTTTCAATGATAGAACAACATGAAACGTTTTAGTCTTCGATTTCGAAAATTGCTTCGGGAGCGTACCCCCCCCCCCCCGCGCCCCACTTTCCCTCTCTTCTGTTTCCAAATGAACCCTAAAATTGATTTCAGTTTCAAAAAGGTTACTCCACCCAAGAAATCCATGTTTCTACCACGGGCACGTTGAGGGCAACTAGTTTTCCAGCATGTGGCATTTTTATAAAGTTTCACGCTAAGGGGCATGGAGTTGTCCTCTCATGCAGATCTTTTCTCCCGTTTGTTTCCAAAGTCGTTCAAAAGGAAAACGCTGTAAGATCTGCCTGAGCTGTATGTGGCACATTAAATAAATCGCTGTAGTTGCGCAAATGCGAGCAAAATCCCGCCAACAAAAACTGTTTATGAATCTTGAAATGAAGAATATCTTTAATGATAATTCTGAGATGATATCGATTAAATTTAGAATAAGTTTCATTGCATCATTAAAGTAGGGAAACGTGGGGTAAAGTGAAATGGTGAAATATTTTCTCTGGTTTTAGCGCTACCTATCTTATAATATTTTAGCAATGTAGTAGCAATCTATTCCAGTCATGAAAAAAAATACCGCCGAATATTAAAGCATATGATTTTCGGCAATTTTTAAAAAATGGATGCTCAAATTATAGGGGAGGGTGGGGCGCAATGAGACGCGTGGAACGGTGAGACAAGGCTATTTTTTTGGACTTTTTAATTGTAGCAGGTAAAATATGATAGGTACCCATGAATCTGCAGCAGTTGGTCTTGTGAATACTGAGATATGAAGTTGTTGCTTGAGTTGGCAATCAAATGATCGTTTTTTTTTTCCTGATTTCTGGCAAAAAATGTTTTTTTATTTAACTCTCGCATGCATCGATTTATAACATCTTTTATGAATAAAAATTAGCCAGTTGATCTCCTTCATTGTTCTATCTATTCAGCTAACTATCATTCAAAACATTTAAGGTAGGCTTTAAACGAGCTCCTTAAAATGTTGAATTAGACGAAAAAGGCAGAGTGGGGTACAGTGGGACTGTCTCACTCTGCCCCATCCTGAATTTTGATTCGAAATGGATGGGGTTTTTTTAAAATTTATTTTATGATTTAGTAGTTTTCAAGTTGCTGGTTATTTCTTTACAGGCACGAAAATTTGAATTAAACCACGTAAAGAGAAAATAGGGACGTTTCTGACGATTCCATGAGAAATTCATTTGTAATTAACCTTCTGATTCCAAGTGGCATTTCAGATAAAGTACATCATAATAATCTGTAAATCTTTACTAATAATAAAGCTGAAAGTCTCTGTCCGGAGGATGTCTGGATGTCTGTAGGATGTCTGGATCTCTGTGACGCGCATAGCGCCTAGACCGTTCGGCCGATTTTCATGAAATTTGGCACAAAGTTAGTTTGTAGCATGGGGGTGTACACTTCGAAGCGATTTTTCAAAAATTCGATGTGGTTCTTTTTCTATTCCAATTTTAAGAACAAAAATATCATAAGATGGGCGAGTAAATTACGAAATTATCATAACGTGGAACCGTAACATGGGCACAAGCCAATTGGCGAGATATGAAATTATCATAACGTGGAACCGTAACATGGGTACTAGCCAAATGGCGAGAAAACTCACCATACATTACTTGAAAATATACAGGCGAACCAAAAGACCTTTTAATTTTTCTATTACGGGCAAAGCCGTGCGGGTACCACTAGTTATAGATAAAACTGATACTAAAGCACCCGTGCTCCCGTTGCTCTAGTGTAAGCAGTGAGTCTTTTCTTTGGTTCTTAGAGTTTCAGAGGATATTCAAAAACCGAAGAGAGAAAAGTTTGAGCTCTGAAGAAAGAGCATCAAAAGGGTAAAAGTATCATAGCAAGTGACACTCATAGAAAACAAATTTTAGAAGAACATACCACAAAAACTACAGAAATGAAAAAAAAAGCAAAGAATTTTGATAAAAATTAATCTTATTTGACAAACTAATGAGGCAGAAAAAATTAAATGTGGGATCTGATATTTTATCACGCTATATTGACATGTGCTAAAAACTACCTTCTGAGTTTCAAGAGTTAAATCGTGAGATACTTGAAGGAGCCTTTCTTCTTATAGGTTTTGCCATCAAATAGAAATACTCTTATGCTGTTAATTCTCTAATGGCAACTGATAAGGATGGAGACTTGTAGATTAGTTTTTGGGGGAAATGTAAAACCATTTTGGCTGATTTTATTTGACCATAAGTACCAGATGTTGCATCCGTTCCGAATAAGAATATTAAATTGTTAATAACAGCTCCTACGAAAAGAAATGATACAAAACAAAATCAATCTTTTTTGTGGTTTTAAAATTATTTTTTTTATTTTAAAAATTTATTTTTAGATGTATGATGAAACTTGAATCTTTTTTTCAATATGATATAATTTTGGTTTTAAACGTTGAACATAGGGTAACACCCCCACTAATTGGCAGGTCACCAGTGTTTGGCACATCCAATAAAAATGCCCAAAAATAACATTTGCAGCCAATCTTTGAAAAGTAGAAGGCTATACACTAACTGAATGTACATTTACATTGAAGATTATAACTTCAATTCATGTTACTAAATGGTAGCAATGCATAGGAAAGAGAAATAAATGTGGCTACAGTCAAATCAGCTATTTTTGTTGCAAAAGCTTCTTCTCTGGCTTGAGGGAAGCATGCGCATCAACCCATTAAAATCTGACTTAAAATACATTTTAAATTTTGGTTGTCAAACGTTTTGTTCAGTTGAAAGGAGTTACTTTGAATGCGTAGAAGTATATTTTTGTCCCTTTTTTTTGGATTTTTGCAGTAATGATGGATGCCATTTACTGGTGCTTCAGTTTTGCGTATCTCCAGTCATTGTCACATGAGCCTATATTCACTGATGTGTTGTGCACTATGTCACTAGTTTGATTTCTGATACTTTTGCAGCAACAATATTATGTGTGTTATACTATTGATTTGAATCCTACGGAATATACTGATACATTTTTAAGAGAAACAATAAAAAACAAATATGTTTGGCCATCATTCAGATATTGCGACTATAGAGAATCGTTTTATTTTTTATGGTATTTCAGAATCATCAGGTTAATGATGTTTTCTCTGTGGGAACAGCTATCATTCGTAACATCAAAACTGCAAATCGACTAATGAAACAGCAATAATCTCGCTATTTTTTCTCCATGTTTATTTTAACACGGATAACACTCCAAATTTACTTTTATTTCTCTACTTTTTCAACGTCAAGATGTGTGATTTAGCATTAATTTATGTAAAATTACCTACTTTAAATTAACACTAGTTATGCTAATTACGATGATAAAATTTGTATGTAATCTAAAAGGGAAAAATAAAGTGATTTTCCAGTTTTATTAACATGTGCCAATTACTGGATCAGAAGGTGTTATACAGTGAGGTATCAGGTAACAATGACTGGTGATTTTGGTAACTTTTTATACATATATTTTTATAAAAATAGCAATTTAAATGTTTTTGTTTTCAGTGAACTAAGTCGATGCACAGTTGTGCTTCTTTGATACAAAAATATTTTCAAATGAATATTTTTTTTCTAAGTAATGAAAACTGAGGTAAGTTTAAAGGACAAACTCTTAAAGTGTCAATTAAGTGCTTTAATTTTACTGGGGTCGTTACTCTGTGCCCCGTATGCTGTCCCTGTATGCTTTGCATCACCGTACTCCACGCTTGGGGTACTATGAGGCAAAGTTTTAAGTTTCTTTATTTTGTACTAACTGCGTTGTCCGACTTTGAACGGTTTACCTCTTAAATTGAAGTTGTGTCGATTGACGCGTGTTCAACAACTAGGCTTAAAAAATAGAAAAAAAAAAGATACTGTAAAATTTCCGGTCAAAATGAAGATTCTTAAATTTCGTCAACAGGAAATGCAACCTTACATTAGTGTAACTAAAATCCTTGATTATCTTCAGTTGGCAGTACAAAAAAAAAAAAAAAAGGTAAATGGCCATAGAATAATCAAACGGAGAAAATATTACATCAAAGCAAAGCAAGCATTTTATTTAATGACAGTCGAGGAGAAAAAATGACAACAGATCTTTCTTCTCGATGTGTTTATTCACGCTAATTTAAATTGAGCTCGTTGGCAAACGATAAATTTTCGATTTGATTTTGTTGTTCCATAAGGCATAAAATGCTCATAACTTTTTCCACGGCTATTTTACAGCCTTGACTTTTTTTTTCATTTCGAAGGAAGTAACTCAACAATAGATCTATTTTCGCGGACTTTCGAATGGGACTTGGATCAAGAAAAATCGGATAAATTTTTCGGGTAGAAAGAGTCATTTAATGCCATTTTCTGCTCCTAAAATGAACACTCGAACGGCTCGATACTTTTTGGCGTTCGAAAAACTTCCTACTTTTTTTCTCGGGTGCCTAAGTACCTCCCTGCCAAATTTGGTCGAGATCCGACGTAAACTGAGGATTTGTATAGGGAACATACAATCACACATACATACACACTTTTGTATTCTCTGTTTTGTTTATATAGATTTTTTTCAAAAACTTTATATGATGATGAAATTTTTTGTGTCTCAAAAGTTTGTATACTTAAGCGGCATTACGAACCCATTATACAATTTTTCTATCAATCAAAAATTCCAAATTTCTTGAATTTGTATTTTTTGTCTCACTATGCTCCACCCTCCTCTAATATTTTGCGGGAAGTCAAAAATTATTTTTTATTATAATATGATAAAGTTTTTGTTATTAACATTATGAGTATTAATTGAGACCTTCTAATACGCATTGCGGTAGTAATTTAGTTAATGTTAAGCTTATTTGCATTTTAACTATTTTTACAATTAGTCAAGGACATGTGGGGCAAAGCAGATGCGGCAAAGCGAAATAGTTTATTTTGTTTTACTCACTCATGTACAAATAATTTACGTATTCATTTATTAGTTAATTCATGTACATTCCTTCGTTTAGTAAAATTCACTTCTATTTATTCATTCGTTACTTATTTTTCTTATTCATTCGCTCTTTTACTCACTCGTTTATTTTTATTCATGTAGGGGAGACCGGGGCAAGATGACTATGCTAACAACTTTCGTGGTTTATTAATTTCTTTTAATGATAGTAAAATTAATTTTACATCAGCTGTTAGAGTAGTCCTTTGTAGCACTAAATGTATAACCATTTATTTTTTCAAATAAAAATAACGAAGGATATTTTTTATTTTTTCATAACCTTAACAAATCGTCATCTTGCCCCAGTACTGGGGCAAGATGACAACGTTGCAAAAGGTTGAACACATTTAATGATTTGAATATGTTGTCTAGTTTTACAAATGATAGCAGTGTTTTTACATCTTACTAAGTATCAAATTAAGCGTAATGCATTGTAGCGTAATGTTCAAGTGTTAAGTTGTGCAGCTATTAATAGACACAAATAAAAAAGCCATGATTCTAACATTCATGATTGTAACATTCCTCATGCCGCCACTCTTGGTTTTTCTTGATGCAACTGGATTGCTTGACATGAATTATATAGACTTGGGCCTACAAGAACTTGGTCTGAGTTTTTTTTTTTTTTATTTTTTACTCCCGTTTTAGCTTCACGAGATTACTTTTCCTGTTTTTTTTTTTTTTTTTTGAAATATTTTTTTTTCTTCCACTTTGCTCCTTGTTCTGACATTTCTTTGATGGATGTGCTTGTAAGAATGTTTGAGCTCCGTTTTCTACTTTCCCTTTTTGTTTTCTCACACTGTGTTACTTTAGGCAATGCATTGAAATCAGAAACACTAACAGGCTTCTTTGGTGCATCGGAATCAGCATTTGCCATAACTTCTGCTTCGTCTGGAGGGTTTATATGTTGGTTTTCTACTCCTAAGGTCTGAGGATTATATAGCACTGTTATTCTCAGTTTCATCGCCAACAATTTTCTAAGTCCGTTAAAAACAAGATAAATATGAGGCTCGATCCCTCATTTTTTAAACCCTTTATCGGCATTTCCAACTGTAGCTGCTTTGAAGAAAGTGATGCTCAAAACTCACCAATATTTTTGTTTGTGATAGTTTGTTCTAGATGAATGACCATAAAGTTGTCACATGCTTGGCTATAGTAGGTTTTTACTACCCAACCATGATAATGTTTTTTCACTGTAATATATGATAGACTGCAAAGTTATGTGAGAGTAATGATTGTCAATAATCAACAGAACAGGATATTCTTTGATTGGTTTAATTCATTCATCTAGTCAGTTGGTCAACTGGTTTATAAATAGCCCCTGGTCAACCGCTTTCGAAAGATACCTCCCTTAATTCAACGCGTCCTTTAGCCTCAGAGGAGAAGCGCAAGGTCGCGTGGACAAACACACAGACAAATAAGCGTTTACAGGATTTAATTAAATGGACAACATAGTTAGTTTAATAAATTCCGAAACACGGGCAATAGGCAAGCTCGTCATCTTGCCCCGCGCTGCTGCCCTTCATCTTGCCCCAGATTGCCAGTTCGAACTAATTCTTCTCCATTGCCATAAAAAAGGCGATCAATTGACATTTATTCATGGTAATAGGTAGCATTTAAACAAAGTTATTCATAAATACTAAAGAGACACGATATATCCTATATGTATCCGTAGCAGAGCTTATTTACACATGCATAAAAGTTATACCGTGGCAACAGTAAACAATCAGAGCTGCAGAACTAACATAAATATGGCGATTTCAGCGTCTCTATACTATTGCTGAACGAATAGCGGATAGGAGAGCCAGTAGCATGCAGTTGATGCAGTTACCTAGTTTAAAACGGAAAATTTAAGGCATTCGTCATCTTGCCCCGGTCTCCCCTAGTAATTATTTTTATTTAATTATTCTCTCATTCTTTCAGTATCTGTTCGTTTAATCATTCAACCTTTTATTTACAGTTAGATTTGATCAAAAATATTTATGTTCAAATTAAAAATACTTCATTAAGATAAATACTTCAGTTTTCACTTTGATCCATGAAAAAAAAGATGAAAATTTTCCACTTTTTTTTTTATTTTAAAGACACACATTTACTGCCAAAAATGAAAAATAATGTTTCAACGCAAGTTTGATTTAAAAAATACAATGTTCTTTCTTTATGTACTGTAATTTCCCATTTGTTCATTTTGAAAAAGCTCACTCATCTTAATCAATTTACTTTGCACCACATTCTCCTACTTTATTTACCAAAAGGGAGTTGGCTAGCTATGAATGCACACATATTTTTTTTTTTTTTTTTAACTTGCTTATCTTTACTAATAATAAAGCTGTAAGTCTCTCTGTCCGGATCTTTGCCTGTCAGGATCTCTGTGACGCGCATAGCGCCTAGACCTTTCGGCCGATTTCCATGAAACTTGGCACAAAGTTAGTTTGTAGCATGGGGGGTGTGCACCTCGAAGCGATGTTTCGAAAATTTGATTTTGTTCTTTTTCTATTCCAATTTTAAGAACTTTTCACTGAGTAAATTATCACAACGTGGGCGAGTAAATTACCAAATGATCATAATGTAGAACTGTAACATGGGCAAGCATAGCAAATTGGCGGGAAATTCATCATCCGTTATTTGCAAATATACAGGCGAATCGAATGACCTTTAAATTTTCTACTATGGGCAAAGCCGTGCGGGTGGCACTAGTAACAAATATGTGTGTGGCTCAAACTTCTTAAAATGTATTTTTCTTTCAAATAAAGTTTTGTTGGAAAATACGCTTTTCTTTAAAGTTCTGCAATGATTTTAAATAGGGAAAACCTTTTTGGGTTAAAGTAACTCAAACGCAAGGGTAACATTGGCCCAAGTAGAAAACAGCTATAAAGGGTAATAATACTTAAAAATAAAATGACCACTATTCAAAAATTAAATTAAAAGAACTCTACATGAGTAAAAAATGTTTACGCAGCTTGGAAATATGAACATGGCCATATTGGGATACAATCCACCGTTCAAGGGTTATCAAATTACAGGAAAAATGACGGTATAGAGCGGCAATTTTCTTGTTTGAACTCGTCACTTAAATAAAATAGGCATTCTAGAACAATTAACAACTTTTTTTACTTGTAAACTACATTGAGCCATGAAGAAACACAATTTACTACGATAATAGGGGTGATCATATATCCTCTACCAGGACAGGACTACTTGAACATTTTCAATTGTAATCAATTGAAGTCGGTTTGGAAAAAAAAAAGAAAAACAACAGAATTCTAATGTATCGCATTTAGTTCCTTCCCTTTCTTCTAGTCAAAGCTTCTCAAACTGTGCTCCGCTGACCGACTCGTCAGCTTTCGGGGGTTCGTTTAAATTTTCGAAGAAAAAGAAAGATTGAAAAGCATTTGATGACATTTAAATAATCCGTTTAATTTGAAACCCAGGTTTCTTCCCTTCGAAAAAAGGAGTTGTCGTTCATAGGCGCCCATATGCAAAATTTTAAGGGAGGAGGGCGCAGATATTTTCTCTATAGCTTAGCAAGCTATTTTCCCCATAGAAACCGATTTCAGTACAGATTAGAATCATTAAAATTTGACATTTTTAATAACTTATTCATTAATGGCTGGAGAAGAAAGGTTTTTACATTTTTGCAAAGAAAAAAGTACTAAAAGCAAGGGAGTTCTAATTTCTAACGAGAGAGCTTGAGCCCCCACTCGCCGCCCCCCCCCTAACCCCCATATGGGCGCCTATGTTGACGCTTAAGCACCACTTCCGACATCTTGAGATATATGACAGTGGCGCAAGGTCATGCGAGAGCCGTCTCTGCTTCGACAGCACTAGGCAGCTTCTCACCTTTTTTTATTATTATTATTACTGATAATAAAGCTGAATGTCCCTCTGTCCGGATCTCTGTCTGTCAGGATCTCTGTGATGCGCATAGCGCCAAGACCGTTCGGCCGATTTTCATGAAATTTGGCACAAAGTTAGTTTGTAGCATGGGGGTGTGCACCTCGAAGCGATTTTTCGAAAATTCGATGTGGTTCTTTTTCTATTCCAATTCTTTACGAAACTATCATAACGTGGAACCGTAACATGGGTACAAGCCAATTGGCGAGAAAATTCACCATACATTATTTGTAAATATACAGGCGAACCAAAAGACCTTTCAATTTTTCTATTACGGGCAAAGCCGTGCGGGTACCACTAGTTTTATGAATATAACTGCTTGAAAGGCAAAACAACAAACTGCACTTTAAAATCTACTTTCCAGGATACTTATCCCCAGTTTTTGCTTTCTCTATAAAACAAAAAACACAGAGGGAACCACTCGTTGTAAAAGCATAACGTGTTCTTACATTTTCCACTACCTAGCTATTCCTATCTGGATTTTAAAACTAATGCAGCAGCTAAAACTATCAAAGCTGTGTAGATGTTGAACCTGATATATGGATCCAGTACTTCCCATACATTCAAAATTCTATTCCGAAACTTAATCCATGTGTAACCTACTGATATCTGTCTGTTCAATTCGACTTTTTTTGCTCCAGAATATGTAAGCGAAGTTAAGCATTGTAAATTACCTATCTTGTGCTTTTCGTTTCTAAAGAGGGATGATCCCCAGTAGTTAGTACTAGTTTATTTAATTCAGGTCAATTAACTAGAAACTACAAGTATTAATACACTCTGATGAAAGGGATGCGCACTAGGGATGTGTCGTTCATGAATAAACGAGTCTAAAAGAACGAATCCTTAAAATGAACAGATCCGTTCGTTCACTTAAAAAATGAACGACTGTTCTTTTGAACGGTGAGCAGTTAAGAACATTATATTCATACACTTGCGATAAAATTTCATTTAAAAAAAACATTAATATTGATTGAGAGTTATAAAATTTTAACCTCCTTTTCCTCGGTGCAGTACAATATATTAGTTCTAACCATTTTACTTTCTGCTTTATTCATTACTTATCTTCAATCGTTGCAGTTCATTTGCAATTTTCCAATGTATCCATTAGTAATGTTTTGTGTAAATTGTTTGGGCTACTAACAAAATGTTTGAACATTCCACTTCCCGTCCCACACACCTGCTAAACTCCTCCTCATGCTATCTGTCGCCAAAATTATTTTTAAAAACACCTTTTATCACTTTTCTGGAAGATCTTTTCAACTACCATCTAAATTAATGTTGCTTTATTGTACAATAATTTTGAAGCTCCTTAATATTTTTTGGAGGGTCTTTTTTTACCCTGCTGCGCGTGCGCGATGCAAAGAAGAGTAATGTGTTTATGAGTCTATGTATGTATATTTGTTCCTATGTGGCGTTGTAGAGGCTAAACGCTTTGGCCAATTTTAATAATTCTTACGTCAATCGATTTGTCTTAACCATGGGAGTGTTACTGAACACATGACATTAATCAAAATTCACCGAAAACAGACATGCTTAAGACATCGCTCTCAGGTTAATTAGATTTTTAAAACTATTTTTCTCCCATGCAACAACATCTCATCTAACGTTTTCCTGCTTCTGGATCCTCTAAATTCTACAATTATATTCTTATTTGCTCAATTTCGAAAAAAGGTCCCTACCCCAGTAACAGACACAGAAAAATCTGATGATACCCATTAACAGACAGGCTAAAAGGATAAGTAACAGACAGGATGAGTAATAGACAAAATTCCATTATTCTCTTAAAAATTTGAAAACGTTCTTTGTTTCCAGTACAAATTCAAATGAACAATAATTCAGTAACTACCCAACTAGAAAAATTTCATCCTCCCCCCTAAAATTGGTTTTTTGTAATTTTAAATTCAAGCTATGTTTTTCGCAATCACGAACGTGAGTATGAATGTAGGCATGTGTGTCTTTGTGTAGGCGTGTGCATCTAGGCATGTGTGTCTTTGTGTAGGCGGGTGCGTGTGTGTATGTACGCGCGATAAGTGTGTAGATGTGTGTGTGTATGCGACAGTGTGTAGGAATTCATGTGTGTAGGCGTGCGTGTGTGCGTATTATATTGATGCAACTTGAAGACAGTTTTTGCTAGAGGAGCAGCATTGGGAGGGGTCGGGCGACGGTGGTGCTGCGGAGGAATGCGGGGGAAAAATAAAATCATAGAAACGTCATTAAAAGATCAAATGAAAGCAATAAGCAATTCATGATCGCTCACATAAATTCAGCCTTTGAGTTTTTAGCCATGGCTGGAACACATTGGTCAAAAATTCAATCTACGTCTTGCTTGTCATCCACCCTCAATCCGACTTTTCTAATCCCCAATCATATACTGAACTTAATGCTATCTGGGATTCTTACGTATTTATGGACCACTGTTGGTGGGAGAAGATGCCCAGCAGTGTTTACAGTGAATAAAACTGACACATTCTTTTACATCATTGTTCACAACTTGGTATACATTTTTGTCACCTTTCATTGCAAGCACTGGGGATACCTTTGGGTTGAGGAAAAAAAAACCGTTTCGTTGCAATTAAAAATTCAATTTGAATTTTTTGAAGTGCCAAGATGATTGATGTCTTTCAAATAGTCGTAAACTGTCTTGAACCAGTTGCCTAGGCTTTCTGTAATTACTTTTGAAGGGAGAATGTGAGGTTTTCGCTGATCCTATGAGCGACTGAAGGGTTCCGTTAAGGAAAATCATTGTACCATGATTTCCCAGGTCTTCCATCAGCAAAAGAATTATCTCTCCCCCAATTCTTTTAAGAGCAGCTGCACACTGTCTAAAAATTCTTCTTTTAACATCGGAAACCCTGCTTTAGATGATGAGGCTATCCAGAGTACGAGTATTGTCTCCTCATCCTTTGAAAGAACTAGGTCTGGACCTATTATTCTTATGCTAGGATAAACCCCTTTCACTTTGTTCAAAAGTGTAACTCGTGGGACTGTATTGCTTGCTGGAGCGGCAACACTCATACCATTACTATTTACATCCAATAAGGCAGTTTGCATCTGTTCTTCACTGCAAGAGAATTCCATGGCAGTGAGGGGGGGGGGCATCTTGAACTGAAAAAAAGATTTATTCACTATTCTGAGGTTTCAAAAAAATATGGCATGAGTAACAGACACCCTTTTGGACCAGTAACAGACACCCTGTCTGACACTAGTCACGCTGTTCGATTTTCAATATAGAACCTGTAGACACAATCAAATCAATGAATAACGTCATCTGGAGCGAAAAAAAAAGATTAAAATGAAAAAATCTTCAAGGACCAATAACAGACATGGATGTCTGTCACTAGAAAAGTGAGATTTTTGGGGATGAGTAACAGACATAGGTAAAACTCACATTAGAAGTGATTGTACGTGGAAAACGATGAGAAAACTTAAAAGAGCATAGTTCAAACATTAAAAATACCTCCAGCATGCACTCATGTCGATATTTTACAGTGCAAAATGATGGTTGGAAACACTCTCCTTCTTAACGTAAACAGATAGCAGCAGCATGAAACACCAGCTAACCTCGTGGTAGCTATTCATAACCTTCCACTACTGCCTTGTAAATACATGCTGACTCATGAAATTCACTCTGATAAAACTAGGTGACTGCACCGTATTCGTTGGCCACAGCAACATCAGTTTAACCTGCCTAAAATTCTTATTATTTTAATCCAAACTTATAAATGTCTGTTACTGGACCCTTGTCTGTTACTGGTGCCGTCACTCTAAATGCCGCTGGAATTCCTTAAACATTTGGACAGAGGTCGGCAAACTTTCACGACTCATTTTTTAAAAAATACGATAATTTGTTTTTAAGAGTCAAATGTTAGTACATGCATCGCTAAAATTAAAGAAGAAATTTCGTGGCGAATATCTCTCCTTGATATTAGCAGTACCATTTTTACACACTCAACAATGAGTTTTTTTTTTTTTTTTTTTTTTTTTTTTTTAAAAGGTGGAGTATTTCTCTTGGTTGGCATCTTCAATTTTCGCAAAGACTTCGGGGTATGTTAGGCATTCTATGATAAGAAAAAGGTAAGTTTGTTTTTTCTCAAATCATATTTATTTGTCCTTGTGTGAAGGAAAAAAATTCCGATCGTAAATAGGGAGAAGCAGTCAACCATATCGTTTCCTTTTACGACAATGGAATTTGAAATGGATTTTGAGTTAACTTATTGTTGACTCTTTTACAATTTGGCAATCGATTCTATTTCAATTTATTTGTTTGGTTATCTACAATTTAATGGAGTTTTTAGTGTTTTATTTAGTTGGCGAACTATTTTAGTCGAGATTTTACATTCATTTAATGTATCCTTTGTTTAAATACGGTATTAATTTACATTTTAACGGCATATTTCAAATTATTTAACGTATATATATATATATATATATATATATATATATATTTAATAGAACGTCTTGTTTAATATCCTGTTTTGTTTCAAAGTCAATTAAAAAGAAAAAATAGCGTAGGGTATCGCTAAACAAGTAATGACAGCAGCAAATAGCAAATAATCGCTAGAAGATTAAAAATATGCCACATCACGTACCTGTAGCGGAAAAGTAATCTTAATGATGAAAAGGGTTTTTTTAATGGAGCTTTTCACTTAATTTAATGATTTCTTTTCAGATATGGCAGATTGTTTTACAATTTTAACTGCTTATTTTAACTATTTGGCGAATTATTTTTCATTTTAATGGAACTCTTAACCTTGTTTACTATTTTCATTTGTTTCAAGGTTCATTAAAATGACGAAAAAACATATGGTTCCTCCAAACAAGAAATGGTGGCAATGAATAAAACACAAATAATCGGCAAAAG
This sequence comes from Uloborus diversus, assembly GCF_026930045.1. Lineage (NCBI taxonomy): Eukaryota > Metazoa > Arthropoda > Arachnida > Araneae > Uloboridae > Uloborus > Uloborus diversus. The sequence continues at coordinate 2,006,413 of NW_026557987.1, read as the reverse complement.
AAAAGAAAATAAGTCTCATCACGCACAGAAGCGGGAAGGAATCGAATTAGTCCTTCTATATAGATTCTTATTTGTAGCGTAAAAGTTTCAACTTTCAAATATCATGAACTTAGAGGTAGTCTGTAACCTCTTAATTTAGGTTTGGATGAAAATTTTTTTAAATGTGTGTGTCGTCTGGAATACAAGCAAAACTTTTCGTGCTTTTCGTTATCAATCACAAGATTAAACCTGAACTGAATTATAACAAAAAGAGATAATAAAAACATGAAAAGTAGTGATTTTTCAAACTTCAATTACTCCAACCCTTGATGGCCCCGGGGGTTGAACTTTTACATACGTCCTCAATGGCCCTCTAGAAAATGTATGTAAAAAATCTTTACCACAGACATTCGGGGAGCAATCAGAAAACCCACGGAAGGTATGATATGGGGGATCAAAACGAGGAAAGAGGGGGGAAATGGTAAAAAAAAAGTAGTTTGAATTTTGACCTCTTGAATTTAAATTGTGTTTTTCGCAATCACGAGTGTGTGTAGGCATGTGTGTTTATGTGTGTGTGGGGGGGTGTGTGTTTGTGTGTAGGGGGTATGTGTGTGTAGGCATGTGAGTAGTAGTGTAGGTATGAGTGTGTGGGTAGTTGAGTGTCTGTGTGTGGTGGGGAATGTGTATGTGTGTAGGCATATGTGTTTGTGTCTGTGTGCAGGCATGAGTGTGATGAGTGTGTAGGCAGTTGTGTGTAGGCATGAGTCTGATGAGTGTGTGGGTAGTTGTGTGTCGGTGTGTGTGTATGTGTAGATGTCTGTATGTGTAGGTGTCTGTATGTATGCGTGTGTCTGTATGTGTTTGAGTGTGTGTGTATGTGTTTGTCTATGTGTGTGTAGGTGTATGTATTTGTGTGTGCATGTGTGTGTAGTTGTGTATTTATGCGCGTGTGTGTAGGATATGGACGCAACCTGGAGATGGCGCTCGCTAGAGGACAGCATCGTGAGGAGCCGGTCGACGGTGATGCTGCAGAGGGTGCTGGCGGGAAAATAAAATGATAGCACATCAAAACAGTCAAGTGAGAACAATAAGCAATTGTGATTGCTAAAAACACACACACACCAGTAATCCAGTGATCCAGAAGGAATTTGTGTGTGAAATTTCAGCTCGATCCATTTTTTCGGGTTATATAAGTCTGTCGAAGAACACGAAGACATTTTTGAATAGCGAGATTCTAACTTTAACCCCCCCCCCCCCTAGAGTCTCTAGATTGAAATTTGATACCGTCGTCAGGGGGCACTGGGGATTGAGTATACTAAGGATTAGCTTCGGGTGCTTTATGGGGCAGATACAGAGGGGTGAAAAACCTAACTTGTTCTGTCGTGTAGACTGTCGTTCGTCGCGTCTTCTTCTTTAGTTTTTCTTCGCGACGGATATTTGTTTTCCTTGGCGAGCGGGACGCTCCCGCGTATAATTGATAATATGGTTGGCTAATTTTCAGCTTGGCGACGTTTATTGACGACAAAAACAATTTTAAAAAATCTACACGTAAAATGGGAACAGAAGCTGAAAAAGACGACGAAAACGCAACACAACAAACACTTGACGAGACTTGACGAAAAATGTTGCCAAAAAAAAGTGGCTCAAACGCAGCGATTATATTGATAGTTTTTGTTTAGAGATTTGTGGTTTATGTGCCATCATACCTACCTAGAAACTACTTATCACCACCACCGTCCGCACCATCACCGTCGACCGGGTCCTCACGATGCTGATCCTCTAGCGAAAGCCGTCTCCAGGTTGCATCCATGTCCGACACACACGCGCATACATACACAACTACACACACAAACACACACACACACACAGACACTTACAAACACACACATACATACACAAACACAGACCTACCCACACATTCATGCCTGCACACAGACACAAACACATATGCCTATACACACACATACACATACCCCCCTCACACACACACATTCATATACACAACTACCCACACACTTATGCCAGCATACAGACACAAACACACATGCCTACACTCACATACACACACAAATACCCCTCACACACACACACACGCCTACATACACACAATCGTGATTGCGAAAAACATAATTTGAATTCAAGATGTCAAAATTGAATTTTAATTTTTTGTCTTTGTGTTCTTTTTAACCGACTTCAAAAAGGAGGCGGTTATCAGTTCATACCGTATGTATGTTTTTTTTTTGTTTGTCCACTCATAGCGTCTCACCCAGTGAACCGATTTTGATAATTCTTTTTTTAATGGATAGAGGATGGCTCAACTTAGGTCCCATTACTTTGTTTGACCATATTTGTTCTTTAGAAAAAAAGTTATGGGCAAAAAACAGTAAATTTCCCTATTAAATGATTAAAATGATATTGTAGCAAAGTTCGCAGTTGTTATCCGTGGATAACGGTGGCTCAGTGGTAGAATTCTCGTCTCCCACACGAGCAACCTGGGTTCAAATCCCGACTAGGACAAAGTGAATTTTACTAAAATTTCGTTTCTACTGTCTTCCGTATTTTCTCGAATGTTCTATTAATTTCTGTATCTTTTCAAGTCTGGAAAATTCCAGCACTTTTTCAAGTTGTATATAAGGAGATGTAACGTTCATTCGTGGTTCTGAATTAAGATCTCGAGTTGAGACTAACGAGTATTCGCTTCATTTGGCTTTCACATTGTCTTCGCTATCTTCATCTACGCGACAATATGAAACTCATTGTTATAAAAGTTTGGTGCCATATAACTGTAACATTAATAGTAATTGTAATGATAATTTTGAATAAAGGCTTTTCTAAAGCAATACAGTGATATAGAGCCGCACTTCTTACTAGGTAACTTCTTACTTTTACTGAAATATCTACATTTACACTAAAAAGAATGAAATAAAAAAATTTTGAAAAAAAAAATAGAACCGACTTCAAAATTGCTCTAAAAAGTGAAAAATAATTTTATTCTTTAAACACCATCGATAATACTTTTAAACATAATTTTTGAAGTTGGCGCAAAAACAAAAAGTAAAATCCATTGTAACCATGCTTCGTTCATATTTTTATCAAAAAATCATCCAAACTTAGGAACGAAACATTTATATCGTTACTCAAATATGCTGTCATCAATGCGTAATGCATGTAATAGTGAAGAAACTGGACGTGGTTAAATTTATACTTGTAGTTGAGTTATGGCTGTAAATGGTTTTATCGATCGTTTTTTGCGCCAACTTCAAAAATTATGTTTAAAAGTATTATCGATGGTGTTTAAAGAATAAAATTATTTTTCACTTTTTAGAGCAATTTTGAAGTCGGTTCTATTTTTTTTTTCAAAATTTTTTTATACAGAGATAGATTCAGCGTTTTACTCTACAAGCCTTGAAACAAGACCAATAAATGAAAAGTAATATTTCAGAAAATATTCAATTTAAGCCATTAAAAGTAGAACAAATCCGCCAAAGGAAAGAGAACAGTTCTCGAAAACTTAAGTTAAAATTGAAAATAAACCACCAAGTAAATAAGAGGTCATTAAGGGCAGTTACAACTGCATTTAAATTAAAATGTTATATAATAGTTAAAAAAAATTAAAAGCTTCGTTAGTTGTTGCCAATGGGGTTGCTTCCTTCAGCCGAAAGTACTACTTTTGGTCACTGAAATTGATATAATAAGCAAAAAAAAAAAAAAACATGGAGTGAACTCATTTTTCTAACGCTTGATTTTTGATTAATTTTTTAGAATGTCCGATTTTGAAAACAAGGCGTGGTCTTTATGACGTCACAAATGGGCTCATCTCCACTGACGTGCTTTATGAGCCCAACTTTGACGCATCTCCACTGGCGCACTGAATGCTTACGCTTGCTGTCTACCGCGTTTCCACGTTATGATAATCAAGAAGTGAATTACATGTTGCGCTTTACGCTTGCTATCAACCATATCTTTGACAGTACACGTGAGTAAAAATGCGAATTAAATATTGCGCTCTGAGCAAATGGCATCAGTGGATGGCGTTTCATCATTTGTGATGTCATGTGCAGAAACGTAAACAATGAAATTGCACGTTTAGAATAATTGTCTCAAATATTGAACTTTGCCAATTGGTTTTAAAAACTGGTTAAATCCCATGTTTTTAAACATGCTGCTTCAGAAAAAAAAAAATACTTTAAAATTTCGGAAACGACCCCATTTCACCTAAGGGACCAAGTTTTCTTTTATCAACCTAACAACGTGAACTTTGTTTGCTTTTGAAAGGTTTCTTTCTCATTCTCAATAAGTTGATTAGAAGTCCTCCCCCTCCATCACCATTTGTAGTGTTATGGTATCAATAGCGAGTATCGAATGTTTAACATTATACTGATTGTTTAACATTATATAGCTATTGTATAACTTCTTGTTTTTTGAAATCGTTAAATATTATGAAAGCTGTGACAAAAGCGAAAATGTATCTGCCTTGAAATTTTACCACATTTATGGCGAGTATCGCTACTATACATATAAAGTCATACAAGTAGAATACATTTAAGCCCTGAATGAATTTTTCATTGGTTTATTTAAGGGGGTGGAGCATTGAGCTATCAAGCAGAAGTTAACTCCCTTAAGCTCCTTTTAACTCTGTTCATCATTTTCAAATACAAGGTACACTAAATGTCTTCAAGTTGGAATTCGTGCAAGAAAACTCTCGGACTTATCATAGGCTGAGAATTTGCGGGTTAATTAAAAGTCGTACTCACATCTAATAGATGGCAGCACTAAAACAGAAATTAATTTTCTGTTGAAATTCTCGGGAAAATTTAAAGTCTTACTCACATCCAACAGATGTCAGCACTAAAACAAAATTTCTTTTTCTGTGAACATTATCAGGGTGTTCCCAGATGTTAAAATCCAGATTTAACCAATTCCCTCCCAACTTTTCCCCAAAAAGCGATGTTTTCTATCAAAATTCCCCAATTTCAAAAATTATTTTTCCTCTAATATTTTCATAAAATGAATCGACTTTCTCTGCTATTTTTGTCTCTTGAAATTTTTTTTCCCCAAACAGCCAAATTTTCTTATAAAAATTCCCCAACTTTTTTTTCTTCCCATTTTCACTTTTTTTTTTTTTTTTGTCTTTCAGCTTTATTATTAGTTAAGATAAAAAAGATAAAGTCTCTCTCCGGATCTCTCTCTCTCTGTCAGGATCTCTGTGACGCGCATAGCGCCTAGACCGTTCCGCCGATTTTCATGAAATTTGGCACAAAATTAGTTTGTAGCATAAGGGTGTGCACCTCGAAGCGATTTTTCGAAAATTGGATTTTGTTCTTTTTCTATTCCAATTTTAAAAACATTTTCCCGTGCAAAATTATCATTAGATGGACGCGTAAATGACCAAGCTATCATAATGTGGAACCGTAACGTGGGCAAGCCAATTGGCGAGATCATCGTGCATCATTTGTAAATATACAGGGGAACAAAAACACCTTGTAATTCTCTACTGCGGGCAAAGCCGTGCGGGTGCCACTAGTTTTAAATACAAGCGCCTGACCGAGAGATAAGAAATAGCTAAATGTTTTTTTTTTGTACTTGCATTTACTACTTATCTTCTGTATGTACAATTAAACTATGATTTTTGTATATATTTATCCAAGAACATTCTTCATCACACTTATTTTTCACGTATCAACTAGTTACTCACGCAGAACGTTAATGCGAATTCCGTAGTATAATATTCCACATAATGCGAAATGCGAATTCCATAAAGTTTAGCAAAGTTAAACCAACGCTGTTTGATACAATGAACTACTACTTCTTGACGTGAATCTAAATACGAAAAAAATTATTTTTCCCCCGAGGTTTTTTCTTTCCCCAGGTTTTCCCCAATAAATAAATTTTCCCCAAAGAATTCCCCTCAAAACTCATTTCCCCAGAGAGCACCAGATTTCCTCCTATCTGGCAACACTGGACTGATCATAGGCTGAGAATTTGCGGGTTAATTTAAAGTCGTACTCACATCTAATAAATGGCAGCACTAAAACAAAAATTAATTTTCTGTTGAAATTCTCGGGAAAATTTAAAGTCTTACATCCAACAAATGTCAATAATAAAACAAAATTTGTTTTTTTTTTCTGTGAACATTTTCAGATCCCCAGTAATCGGCAGGTCACCAGTGATTGGCACTTCGCAACAAAAATGTTCTAAAATAAGATTTATAACCAATATATTAAAAGTAGAAGGCTATATACCACTTGTATGTGCATTTACCTCAAAGAGTATAACTTCAATTCATGTTACAAAATGGTTGGTAGCAGTGCATAGGAAAGAGAAACAATTTTAGCTTGTGTCAAATCAGACATTTTTGTTGCAAAGCTTATTCTCAGGCTTAAGGGAAGAGTGCACGTCAATCCATTAAAATCTGACTTAAAATGTATTTTAAATTTTGGTTGTCAAAAGTTTTATTTAGTTGAAAGGTATTACTTTTAATGGGAAGAAGTATATTTTTGTCCCTTTTTGGATTTTTGAAATAATGATGGATGCCTTTTAGTGGTGCTTCAGTTTTGCTAGTCCCCAGTAATTGGCACATGTGCCAATAATAGTCACTAATGTGTTGTGTTTAATTTATGATACTTTTGCAGCAACAATATTATATTCAATTGAATCCTACAGATTCTACTGTTAAATTTTAAAGTAAAACAATAAAAAAAAAAACACTATGTGTGGGCATCACAGTAACTTAGCGACTGTGGAGAATCGTTTGATTTTTTATGGTCCCTTAGAATCATCAGGTGATGTTCTTTTTTCTGTGGAAACAGCTATAATTCGTGAAATCAAAATTGCAGACCAACTGATGGAACAGCATTAATCTCGATATTTTTTTGCATGCAATACTCCAATTTTATTTTTTTTCTCTAAAATACTTTTTCAACTTCAAGATGTGTGATTTATTATTAAATTAAGTAAAATTACCTTCTTTAACATTAATTATGTTTCTGATGATGATAAAAATTAAATGTAATCTAAAATTAAAAAATGAAGTTATTTTCCAGTTCTATTAATATGTGCCAATCACTGGATCACAAGGTGTCATACACTGCAGTATCAGGTGCCAATGACTGGTGATTTTGGTAACTTTTTGGACATATGTTTTTATTAAAATACCTATTCAAAACTTTTTGTGTTTAGTTAACTAAATAAATGCATAGATGTGCATTCTTTGATTAAAAAGATTTGCAAGTAAATATTTGTTTTCTAAGTAATTAAAACAGATGTAAGTTGAAGGACAATCTCTTTAAGTGCCAATTACTGGGGTCGTTACTCTATTTCTTTTTTTTTTATTTGCAAGGGTTGATTCTGTCTTTTCTCACACATTTTTTGTTTTATATAAATGAAAATACGATAGTTCGACTTATCTGTATCAGTCAGAACTAAGACTGGGCGATATACCGATATATCATTATGTATCGATATATATCTAGTACTGCGGTAACGATACTCAAATTTCTACCCGTCCGATATATCGTTTCAAACCGAAATACGGGACATAATTACGGAGAAATTGAAATACTAGCTCAAAATTACATAATCTTTGATAGTTCTGTGTGATGGGTGAGTGTTTGAAATTTCAAGAAATGATCTGCATTCTTCAACCAGTAATTTAATATTTAATTATAGTAAAAGGGAAAATTAACAGGGCCGCCGAAGGTCAAGGTGGGCCCATTGTCAGTTTGGTCTCCAGATCCCATCCCTCTATAAAGTTTTCAAAAGCGGGGCCCTTCTAAGGACCGTGCCCCTTGTTTCCGACTAGGCTGATATGGCCTCTCGTGGGCCCTGAAAAGTGAATGCGTGTTGATTGAAAAAGCATCTTACTGCAACAATTAAAAATTAACCAATGGAGGTATCAACACGATTCATAATTCTAATTAAACGTATGCCATTGATATTAAGCTGAATAAAAGGTTTGTGAAAAATACTGAAAAGAAATAACTGTATTGGAAAAAATAATATTAAAAACCAAAAAATATATATATATTAATTTGAATTTTTGGCATCTTGAATTCAAATTATGTTCTTCGCAATCACGAGCGTGTGTATGCGCGTGTGTGTTTGTGTTGGCGCATGTGTGTGGGTGCGTAAGTGTATGTATGCATGTGTGAGAGTGAGTGTTGTGTACGCGCGTGTGCGTGTAGGCGTTCGTGTGTGTGTGTGTATGTAGGCATGTGTGTTTGTGTCTGTGTGCAGGCATGAGTGTGTGTGTGTAGGAGTGTGTGAAGTCGTGTGTTTGTATGTGTGTGAGCGTGCGTGTGTGTGTGTAAGCATTCGTGTGTGTGTGTGTGTGTAAGCGTTCGTGTGTGTGTGTGTGTGTAAGCATGTGTGTTTGTGTGCAGGCATGAGTGTGTGTATGTGTAGGAGTGTGTGAAGTCGTGTGTTTGTATGTGTGTGAGCGTGCGTGTGTATAGGACATGGACGCCTCCGACCAGGAGAAGCGGATAGCTCAGGACCGGGGGACAGCCGCGCCTGCAGGACGGCAGACGGTGGTGCTGCAGAGGCCCCTGATGGTCCAAGCTGAAAAAGGAACCGTAACATGAAGGACGGTGAAGTGAGAACAATAAGCAATCGTGATTGCTCAAAAAAACTAATGAGACTACTTTTGTCGTACTCACTAGCAGAGCGCAACTCATCGCTTTCGGACAGCATAAGCTGAACGAATAAAACTTTTAAGTCCGGAATTAGGAGGGAAAATATCGACTTCGTTCATAACACACGGCACCACTTGAGAACGTATTGAAGTACGTAACCATTCAAGTACGTATACCAATTTTAAATCGTTATCGCTGGCAGCCCTGACGGAACAAAATTGAAACTGAAACTTCCGATATCCCTGTTGTCGCCAGACAGTTTCTATGCATGTGCAGACATAATGTTTTTCGTGTAAGTTCTACGCATAAGCAAAATTGGAGTTGAAATGATTATACGAATGCAAATTCCAGCTTGCACGGACGTAGGTTTCTTTGTGAAAGTTGTAAAGTATTTACGTACTTGGGGTTTTTCGACTAATAAAACATAGGTTGTGTAATTGGGGTAGCATACATTAGGATTTCCGGTTCTGTGCGAAACATCGATTGTCGTAGAAAACCGAGAATAAACTTGCATTTCTCTACTTGTATGGTTTTTGCAAATTATGTAAAGGAAGAAAATTTTAATGTGCAGATGATTTAAATATGAATGTTACCCCTCCCCCCTCGAAATTTTACATGGCGCCTTTCTCCCCCCCCCCTCCATAAAAAAATGTTATTCCCCAAATAATGAGATCTGTTTCACTAACACTTGAAAATTTTCAAGTACCCTTTGTAATATTTCAACAATTTAGTCTGTGCTTGTGACCTATGGCTTTTCTCTGGTGCAGATACTTATGTAATAGGCTTTGCAGTCCCCACCCCCGTCCCAAAAAGGGTTGAATTTAACGACCTAAATATATGGATATATCGAAAATATCGATATTTTTAGAGCGATATATCGCGGTATTAAAATTCTGATATCGCCAAGCCCTAGTACATACTCTTTGGCGTCAAAAAATTTAACGGTTTTAGGAATCATTGTCAACAAAGGGTCCATGTAATTAAAATCTTTCACCAAGTTTGGCGACCTTCAAGTAATACGTAAGAGCCAGAAGTAGAAGATATTGATAGACATGTGCACGGTTTCTTTTAAGTTTAAATTAAACTGAGTCATCTCCCTTCTTGAATATGTTGAAATGACAGGCATGTTTTGGTCTTTTAATGAAGTTAGAGTCAGTAATTATTGATCTGGAAATAGTAAAACACTTTGCAACTTTTTTTTTTTTGGCAATTTTATCGTTTTTAACATGGCGGCAATACTATCGTGGGCAGGTAAAGGACAGTAACTGCAAACTTTTCATTTTTCATTTTTTTACATTTTTGTCATCTATTGTTCGTTAGCTTTATTGTACAAGTTCGCTCATTTGGTTTTCAGTGAAAAAAAGGCGCGAAAAAACTTCTAATTCCAGCATTTTTCTAATCCAAAACGCGTTTCGTCTAATATCTCGAAAACTCGTTTATGCAGATACTGCCGTTTACCTGCACACGGCAGAATAACACTTCGAACCATGTTCCTCCTATTGCACGCATGATGATGAAGTAACTGTTTTAGAGCCAAACAGTCTCTTGTACCAACTGGATGGATTGATTTCTAAGAGAATATTCAAAAATTTTAATGGGTATGGGAGTTTGGGCAAAAAGAAGTCTATGTACGGTATTGTGTCGGTGTATTTTTTCTGCCGAAACAAGAGAATAATCAGGCAATAAAATGGGTTATTGAAATTTTTTATTCTATTGAAACGAAACGATTTTTAAATTACATTATGTTTTTCATTATCAGAGTCCAAAAAATCATCACAACTTGAAACGCTGCAAGTTCGTTTTTGTGGAGAATTTGATTTCATCATGGCATAAATTTTCGTAAGTGTTATCTTCCTAGTAGGTTTTTTTTATTGAGGAACTGAACTCTGTCAACTCTGAGTATGAAAGGTAAATGCTGCTGATTTCCTCAAGCATTAGGACATCGGTCAGCAACCTTTCACGACTCATTTTTTAACAGACACGATAATTTGTTTTTAAGAGTTCAATGTTAGTACATGCATCGCTAAAAATAAAGAAGAAATATTATAGCGAATAATATCTCTCCTTGATATTAACAGTATCTTTTTTACACAGTCAACACTGAGTTATTTTTTTTAAAGGTGGACAAGTTCTTTTGGCTGGTATCCTCAATTTTCACAAAGACTTCGGGATATGTTAGTCATTCTATGATAAGATAAAGGTAAGTTTATTTTTTCTTAAATCATATTTATTTGTCCTTGTGTAAAGGGCAAATTTTCCGATCGTGAATAGGAGAATTGGGAACGCTTAGAGCCATTTTTACTAGAGATGCACCGAGTCGTACTTTGGGCCGAGTACCGGGTACTCGGCTTTTACTACTCTGCCGAGTACCGAGTACTGATTATGTTTTAAAATGAACCACTGACATAAACGTGATGAATTTTGAACTCATTAGAATAGCAGTATAGACCTCCATATAATAGTTTTTAAAGCAAAATCAGAGCTAAAATTTAATTATGCATTATGTAAAAGATGATGTTTATTGGAATTAAAAATGAACAAGAAAGTAAAAGGCATGATTTATTAAGTTGGAATTAACGCATTGTATTAATCTATTACTTTTGGTCCACCTATTTTTTGAGAGCAAATAAAAGAAAAACGTTAAAAGAACAAATGTGCATTAACTCTGCAGACAAGTGTTTCGGCGTTACAGGGAACGCCTTTTTCAATGAACAAAATTAAGCTTATGGGTAATTCTCATCATTTTAGCGACAAAATGACTTCCTGTCTGGACGAAAACATGTCGCTATTCAGGATACGCGTCGTTTTAGAACATGAAGACAACTTAAAATGAAGAAATGAAGGATTTTCTAATTCTGCCTGGTAGGGGAATGTGAAGCTAAGTGAAAGAATGCAAAGTGAAAGCTAAGATGACTTAGATTTTTTACAATAAACAAATTGGAAATTCCAAAAAATCAGTAATCCAACGTTATAAAGCACATATACATTCAGTAAATTACCGCCCATTAGCCAGGGCTAAAGCAGAAATACCTCGCCAGCTCAGTCATTTCCAGCCGAGGACTGCAGTTTCGTGCTTATTAGCACTCACCAGCCCGGCATAGGAAAGTGACTGAACTGGAGATGGAAAACCTCTAAGGAAGCCAAGAGTGCGAAACAAACTGGTAGCTAATATAGAATTAGCAGACCAGACGAGTGACCGAAGCAATGGTTCGGTTTAACTCGAAGATTGAACGCGAGGCAAGGTATATTCAGTAAATTACCGCCCATTAGCCAGGGCTAAAGCAGAAATACATGAGTTTTCCATCTCCAGCTCAGTTACTTTTTCTATGCCGGGCTGATGAGTGCTAATAAGCACGAAACTGCAGTCCTCGGCTGGAAATGACTGAACTGGCGGTGCATTTCATGCACATATACGTTGAGGCACACATGCTTTCTAACGTTGGATTACTGATTTTTTGAATTGTCAGCATAAAGGTATTTATTCGTTAAATTGGAAATTTGTTTCGAAAATTACAGTACGAAGAGAAATATTTTTTTATATAATAAAACTTTCATTGAAACATTATTTTTTATTCTTGTCAGTAATTTGGAGCCTTTATTCGGCGGTATTTTTTTCCTGACAGTACATGTGCAACTACATTGTTAAAATATTAATAGCTAGGTGGCGCTAAAACATAGTAAATATTTCAGTTTTTCACTTTGCCCCGCTATTTCATTTTCCCCCTCATTCCCATACTTCGGATAACATTTACTACAGGCAGCTTTTTAAGGGCTTTCAAATGCTGCAAAACCGAAAAAATCGGACACTTTTTCGGTTAGATATTTTGAAATTGATGATTTTCCTTAAAATTGGAATCGACATCTTGGAACTCATCTTTTTCACAATAAAAGGTGATCTCTGTTCTTTTCTGAATATTAAATCCTTAATTATATACTATTATCAACGCGATGAGGAGCAGGATTTTCATTTTGTTCTATTTGTAACGCGTCTTTTAATCTGAATTTAATACCAAAAACAAATAAACGAAACAATTTGCGTAGGTTGATGAACGTTGGTGAGAAGGGGGTGGATTGCCTAGTCTTCAAAACTGAATTTTTGTTCTTCCAAATAGGGTAGGAAACGACCCTATTTGGAAGAATAAAGAATTTAAAAGTTTTTTTTTTTCGACAGAGCATGCTTAAAACTCGGCAACTTTCACCATATTTTTAAATAATTTGTCAAAGTTTATTTTTTAACCATCCCTTTTATCTGTGCACAGATTCAATTTTATTTTTCCCGCTTCTGCACATGAGATCACAAGTGATGAAATGCCATTCACCGATGCAATTAGCGCAGAGCACAGTATTTAATTCGCTTCTTTACTTACGTGTACTGGCAGCGATATAGTTGATAGCAAGCGAAGAGCGCAATATTTAATTCGCTTTCAAATTTTCATGCCTGGAAACGCGATAGCCAGCACGCGTAGGTGTTCAGCGCACCAGTGGAATAGCGCGCCAAAGTTCATCACTTGTGACGTCATAAAACCCACGCCTTATTTGAAAAATAGAACATTTAAAAAATTAAACGTTTTGAAAGTAAAAGATTTTCCCCACTCCATGTTATTATCATTATTCTTTGCTTATTCTACAAACTTCAGTGACTAAAAGTATTACTTTTGACTGATTAAAACAACCCCGTTATGGAAGATTTATTCACTGATCGGACTTTTCGATTTTCCATAGTGTCGGGTGAATTTTTTTCTGCCTAAACAAGAGAATAATAAGCAGGCACTTAGATGGGCTATTGAAAGGTTTTTATTCAACTAAAGCAGTAGAGTATTTAATTTTAACATATTTTTCGTTGTCAGAATGCGAAAAATCACCAGTTCTCTTTATGATCTCTTTTTCCTGGAGGATTTGATTTCGTCATAGGATGAACTTTCAAAGCAGTTATCTTCCCAGTAGGCTTTTTTTTTTTTTTTTTTGAGGAACTGACTTCAAGACTAGGAACTAGCAAATTTTGATGCTGCAAAAGATTTTGATAGTTGTATGGCCAAAAATTTACTTGCAGCACTGGAAGCGAAAGAGTTTTCAGCTAGTTCCAAAATCTAAAAGTAGAAAGTTAATAATTTTCTTGGAAAGCGTTCAAATGTCCTATGGAAGCCATTCCAGATCCCTCAGGATCAGATTCCAGATACTTAAGAAGTTCCCAATGCACCGAATTTGGATACTGGTTTTGGTTAAGGACGAGCTGCATCAGTAATTGCATAAGGTATTCATGTAAATCGGAGCTTGAACTTGAATCTTGTGAATTCGAAGATAATTCAGTTTTTTGAACAGCATTTCTCACTATTGATTCTTTTTCACCAGCTATGGTTTTCATCCTGCATTGTCAGAAGCTAGACAGGTGCTTTTTTTTATCTTTTGAGAGTCGTCGCTATTTCTTTTTAAGACTAGGAACCAGCAAATTTAGATGCTGCAAAAGATTTAGAGAGTTTGGCCGAAAATTTACTTGCAGCAGTGAAAACGAAAAAGGTAATCTGGTTCCAAATTCTAAGAAGGAAAAAAAAAAGATTTTTAGATATACATGTAAATTGATGCACACTATTATTTGATTACACTGAACGAATCAACTGCACATAGTAATAATTTTAAACAAAAAAAAACTTTTTTTACACAAATTGTAGAATAAAAGAACACGAAGAAAAATATTTCTTTAAACAAACTCTGTTACAAACAAATTTTTAAACCCAGAAGGAAAACGAACTATCGACCCGAATTATAATACGTATGCGGTCTATAGCAAATTGTTACATATTCAGAACAAAAGATAAGACACGGCAAATTTTAAAAAACAGTAAACCCTGCTATGCCATCTACAAGCCAAAACAAGTCGTGGAAGGGAGTGTAGACTCCTAGTGGGATCTAGTTGGGCACCTCTATTTTGGTTGCATTCGGGTGTTTCTAATGGGTTTTTTTTTTTTTCACCTTTTTCGGGGGAAATCATTGGTAATTTCTATGCAAACTCAAATGGTATGATAACTTGGCAGACACTTGGCGATGTATCGCCAGTCTTTTGGTCGCCAAGTATTGTAGCCAACTTGGCGATAAATTTGGCGGTTTTTCTTTTTTCTTAAATCTGGTTACAGTTTGACCACTGTTGGGGAAATTTAAAGAAATAATTATTGAATAACATTAAAATTGCCAATAATGGGGGAAAAAATTGGTGTAAAAGGAAGTGATGTGATGCATACACACATCTGTTTTTTTAACACATGTCAATAGAGAGACCTCATATAACTTTTACTGATAATTCAAGGGTAGAATCATGCCATATGAATTTCATAAGCTGTGGTATTTGTATATTAATGTTTTGACATTTGGCTTGAATGATATATTTAAAAAGCAATGGTCCCTGCATTGGTCACTGCGTTGCTGTTTCAATATTGCGTTGAGGACTACGATAATGTTTATAAATAATACTTTCAGTATAAATAAAATGCTCACCTTAAGTCAATAAAGATTCGCACGCTTTTTAAGGTGGGTCGCATCCACCGAGTGACATCCAGATAGGTCACTTCAGAAATCCGAAGACCTTTTTGAGGATCCCCTTTTTGGTTTTGGGGGCTGGAAGTTCCCACACTCCGTTTTGATCCACCCAGGGTTGGAGTGGGAAGCGCTTAGAAACGCTTTTAGCTTTTTTTGGCCATTTGGTCTTTTTGACGATTTTCTTGCGCCTTTTTTCGGCAAAAATGTCAAATTCCAATTCAATTTCTTCGTCCGTAAACCCGTTGTAGTAGCGGAAAATATATTCATGAATTTCCGAGATGTCCATGATTGCTGAAAAGAAAATGCGTGTTACTGAAAATATATAACAGTGTGGGGAAACACCGAGTTTAGAAACACAGAATAATTTTAATGTTTGTATATTATAAAAAATCATGTATTTATTTTCACTTCCTCTTCGTTTATCGCTCGGTCAAGTGCGCCAAATAAGGTCAACCTAACTCATTAAAGCTCTCGAATAAGTAAAACTCGATTGTCAATGGAAAACTGCACACATATCCGCCGTGTTACCGGAGAGGCACACGTAAGCCATAACTCCACGGTGAACTTGATTTGTTAAAACTAAGAAAAGGAGAATTTTAATAATTTGAATTCAGATATTCCCCTTTTCTCTAGATGAATTGAGAGATAATTTTGGAAATTGCATACAGCACTTCATTTTCGGAGAGGACCTGGGAATGGTAAATTTTATTTGATGACCCTCTTTTTTAAAACTGAAATCAAGTTTTCTTTTTTCCTCAGAGAAACTAGGGTAAGCATGGACACAACGACATATGTTTTTCCATTAGTTGGAAGCACTAGCAAAGTAAAAAAAAAATAGTTTGTCGTTAAACTAAAACATATAAAACTACTAGAAATAAATAAATGCCTTAGTGCGGAGAAGTAAATGGCAATCAAAAACGTTTTGACGCACAAAATTAGCAGATAACTGCAGACACGTGTTTCGGGGTTATAATAAATCCCCTTTTTCATAATGCAAAGTAATGATCTTTTGGATGTAAAGACCTCCGGTAAAAGCCACGATAATAAACAACAGGCAGATTAAATAGCAAATGAACAAAACAAACAACACAAAAAGGAACTCGGAGCCGAAATATATAACACGATTCATTTCGAGAAAAAGCCGTTAAGCAATATTTTTTTAAAAAATCCCATAAAATAAGTTTTGTTAACATGATGAAGCCGGTAATTGTTAGATTTTTGGAGAATTTTATAACTTAACGGCATTTTCTCGAAATGAATAATGCAATAAATTTTGGCTATGAGTTGAATTTTGTGACGTTTGTTTTGTTAATTTACCATTTCTACAATTTAATTTGCCTACTGTTCATTCTCGTTGCTTCTGCCGGAAGTCTTTACATCCAAAAACTGACTATTTTGTATTGAAAAAGGGATTCCCTATAACCCCGAAACACGTGTCTGCAGTAATCTGCTAATGTTGTGCGTCAAAACGTTGTTGATTGCTATATGAAACCTCATTTGATAAATTCAAAAGCATCATTGGAGCTCCGTATTAAGAAATGAGAAAGATCAGTCGGCACACTCGGGGTACTGTTAAGTTCTTATTTTTTGTTTTTTGCTCGCCCCTAGGCAGCTATTGCCTAGGGGTGCATATATTAGTCAGTTAATAGTAATTATTTTATCAACAATTCAGTTGTGTTTCATATTAGTGAATTAGGATCTTTTAAACATTTGCTATTGGTTATGATCAGAAAGTTACCGTGGGATTTACAATCCTATGCATCTGATTCCATTTATGTTCATTAAAAATATTTTGTAAATTTTACTGCTTATAATTTAGAGCAATTATTCTGACTGAGAGTAATACACCATTGCTATCATGAATTCAAAACTTATATTATGCAATAGGTTTTGCTTCCTTTCATTTTAAAAGTTATTACCAACCAAGAGTACATATAAATTATCGCGCAAGCGGAAAATTTCATACGGGAAAATGCACAGATACACTTATACTACTGTATTATATTTTGCTTTTCCTGCTGATCATTAAGAAGCTATACAAAAGAGCTATGTTGACTTACCTTAATAGAAATAGTTTTCAAATATCAAAAAATATATCATAAAATCCTCACTGAGATAAAACGCAGCAACAAGCTTTGATTTTTTTCTCAAAATGACTTCGCAACACAGGGCAATGCGCTATTAGGATAACAATATACGTTCCTAATTGTTGTAAATGGTAAAGAAATTCTGTTTCGAAATAATATTTTGCAACACGCAAACATTCTTGGAGGCTTTAACACCATCCAACAATGGATATCATTTCATCTGCTTTACATTTTTAAAAAAATTGCTTTTCTACTTTCTATTAAATTTAAAACATTGAATTTTCACGTGCCAATTTATTTCTCTTGCTAAATATAATCTGTTTAGAAATTATACGACCGCACTGTTTGAGAAATTTTCAAATGCATAAAGGATTTAATTATAACATAAACGCATGAAACATGGCGCTATAACAAAGCTATTTTAATCAAGTTTGAATAATTTTGGAAAATTCGATAAATGATTAAGATGCAAAAATTTTAGAAAGAAATGAAAAATAAAGTTTAGCTTTATACTTGTCCCCTGTTTTTCTTCAGAAACCCAAACCCGTCATTAGTTTTGTTTACAAGTGGGCGCATTCCCTTTTTATTTTTAACATTACATCAGTGGTGGTTAACTGTTTGTCATTCAATTACCTTGAACTCTGAAGAGTCATTAACATCGAAAGAACACCATCCATATCGAGATACAGCTGAATTCAAAGCCATGTTCTCGCAGATCACTTGCAAAGTTAAGAGATCTCGGAGATGTGTGGACGTAAAACTAATGGTAGAACACAGCTTAGAATTCAGCTATGACATGGATGGTATTCTGCCGATGTTTTTGCTCCTTCAGGTTTGTATTTTTGATTTCCATTACGGTTTTAATTTAGAAATGACACGATAACAACACAAGATAAAACTGGGTACTCCCACCGACGGATAAAAAGGGTGTTTACAGCCTCCATTTATTAGCCGATACTGATATGGTTTATGCTCTGAAGATGAAGAGGAATTTCATGCAAATTTTGGACAATTTGTTAGAAAGTTAGAGAATTTTTGTTATAGAAGGGAATGGCCTGAAGTTTCCAGAAATAGCTGTTGATGTGAGGAGAAAGATCGGTTGTTGAGTGCATGGAATAGACCAACTAGTGTTGGAGAAAATGCTGACAATTGAAGGTCCTTTGTTTTACCAACGGTATTTTGTTAATGAAACTATACAGACTCCAAACCTAATGAAAATATCACTATTCGCCGTCGGCAGTTCGATTTAATAAATAGGCCACTTTTTTTAAAAAACTTTTTTTACTTTCTACAAAACACATAGGGGAGAATGGGGATACTTGACCCCTGGGGATACATAATCCCACAATCAAAAATGTACCAAAATCATTAAGTAGAGAAACCTGACAATTATGTTAAAGTTATACTTGAACATAAAAACTGGCAACGTTTTTTTCTTTCAGTCATTTTGTTTTAGCTAAATGATTGTCAGAATATGTGAAGGGATTTTTTTTTAGGAAAGCCTTCTAAAGCTTCTATTAGGTAATCTTCGGAACCATTGTAACTATTTGAAAAAATCCTTCATTGTATGAAAGGTGCTTTCTTACTGAGTGACATACGCTATAATTCGAAAAAGTCTGATAAATAGTTTTTTTATTCCAATTTAGGCCCAAATTTACATAAATTCACGAATATGGGAGTGAAAAATTACTTGCACATATTAATATTATGTATCGCTAAAAAGGGTAGAATTTTCCGCGTGCTAAGCAATTTGTTTCAATGCTCTTACTTAATTACGTCGAGAGTAATTTCCTTTTGTAGCTCGAACTTTTTTAGTCTTTATTAGCTGAATTTTAGGCACTACTTTCTTCATTAAATCTATCAATAAAAAGTGAAGGAATTATCCCATAGTTTTCTTTTTGACACCGTTGGAAAGCGAAATTTTTTACTTCAGATCTCTCTCGACCTCTGGTCGAAAAACTTAGCTTCTATCTTCAAAGGAAAAGAAGTTACAAGCGTTTTTAAATCGAGTTCGGAAAATGTCATTTTGATTCAGGTTGTCGACCATTTTATTTTCGCGTTTCCACGGTTACTCCTTTTGAATCCATTGTTTCTTTCCTTATTTTGCACTAGTGGCACCCGCACGGCTTTGCCCGTAATAGAAAAATTAAAAGGTCTTTTGTTCGCCTGTATATTTACAAATAATGTACGAAGAATTTTCTCGCAAATTGGCTTGTGCTCATGTTACGGTTCCACGTTATGATAATTTAGTAATTTATTAGTCCATCTTATGATAATTTTCTTCTTAAAATTGGAATAGAAAAAGAACCACATCGAATTTTCGAAAAATCGCTTCGAGGTGCACACTCCCATGATACAAACTAACTTTGTGCCAAATTTCATGACAATCGGCCGAACTGTCTAGGCGCTATGCGCGTCACAGAGATCATGACAGAGAGAGAGACTTTCAGCTTTATTATTAGAAAAGATTTAATTTCTTAAACTTATTTTATTTCGTATTTCCATGTTTACGCTTTTAAAATCCATCTTTCACATTTTAATTTCTTAAAAGTATTTTATTATTCTGTCGTCATTGTTTGGAAGGGTAATTTTGCATGGTGTTTTTTTTTTCTTTTATTTAAGCGTGATTGTTGAATATACGTGCAAAGCCGGGCAACGCATCAGCTCTTAACGTATAAAGATTTGAAGCTACGGTTAATGTGATTTTATAGATTTTTCTTTGTTTGGCGAAGCATTTATTATTGCCAAAGAGAAAACATCCGCTTCACTCACAAAAAGGCTAAGTTGGTCGCTTGGCGCGTTAGGCGCTGAGCAGTTCAGTCTAGGATTATTGTTTTAAAGCAACCATAAATGTAATTCATTGTTTTGGCCATTTGTTTTCAAAGAAAACAAAGAAACGAAACTTTTGATTTGTTTTTATCTGAGTGAAATGCGCGACATTTTCTTTCTTTCTTTCTTCTTCTTTTTTTTTTTTTTTTTTTTTTTTTTGACGATGATTTTTGAATATTCCACGGTTTTCTTTTTTTTTCGTTAGACGGATGGATTATGATAGCGTGGTTGCTGGGCAAGTTTGGCGATAAACAATAGAGTTGCGGAATTAAAATAGATCACACAATATTGCGGGAAAGAGGTGGTTACATATACGTTTGGGCCAAATTTTACAGCAAATGTATTCATTATTTATACTTTAATATTTTAATTCCCACTTTCCCTGAACCACAAAAATTAAGATAAAATGTTTCTGAAAAATGCACGAACTACGTATTTACATAAACATAACAGTTTTTTTTTTTTGGTCGGGGGAGAGGGGAGGGTGGTTGCAAACGGGTTAGACTCCCGTGCTAAAAACGTCACTGCATAGGTATTTGCTGGTATCTTTAAATTCTAATTTGTAGCAGGTACACCTTTGTATTTCTATTACCGCTCAGAATACAATTAAAAAAAAAATTCATCGACGAATGTGCTTAATGCTGTTTCTCGGTATCAATCGGAGCGATTTTTTTTTTTTGAAACAGTTAGGAAAAAATTTAGCATAAAAAAGGAACACGTGTAAATAACAGAAGTTTGTCCTGCCATAGTCCTGAATTTCTTAAATGCCATATGGCCCGCGGGTCGAAAGTTGAATTCTATCCACTGAGAACACGCAAGTAGTCGATCAATTCGCAATTCTCTCAATTAACGAGCTGCATTAATCAATCCCGCCAGCCGATATGACCCGCTGGCCGTCGGTTGCCCACCAGTGGCTAAGAATACTCTCAATCATACCACTTTACAACAATAGCAGTAAACCGCAATTATCAGCAACCGCAAAATATGTCTCCAAGGTCTTAGGTTTGGCAAGACTAGTTAATTACTCTTAATAATCAGTCTCCTTTCACCCAACTCTCTCGCCCAGAAAAAATTCAACGTTGTTTCAAGTAGTTCCAGAGAACATTCTTCGATTCGTAACATTGAATATAACACTACACTACACTCTAGGAACCCCCCGTATCTACCACTTTATGTAGTTCAACCGGTTGAATGGTTTCTTAAAGAGCGCTGTTTTTTTTTTTTTTTTTTTTTTTGAGCAATCACGATTGCTTATTGTTCTCATTTGACTGTTTTTGATGTTACGCTGATTTTATTTTCCCGCCAGCACCTTCTGCAGCATCACCGTCGACCGAATCCTCACGATGCTGCTCCTCTTGCGAAAACGGTGTCCAGGTTGCGTCCATATCCTACACACACACGCATACATACACACACCTACACACGCACACACACCTACACACATACACCTACACATACACACACACCTACACATACACACACTCCTACACATACATACACACACTCCTACACACACATACACACACTCCTACACACACATACACACACTCCTACACACACATACACACACTCCTACACACACATACACACACTCCACTCCTACACACACATACACACACTCCTACACACACATACACACACTCATGAGTGCTAACAGACACAAACACACATCCCTACCTACACACACACACACACACGCGCGTACACAACACTAACTCACACACATGCATACATACACTCACACACACACGCACCCACACACATGCGCCTACACAAACACGTGCATACACACGCTCGTAATTGCGAAAAATATAATTTGAATTTAAGATGCCAAAAATTCAAATTAATATATATATTTTTTTTTGGATCCAGACCAGCAACCGAGCAATTCCCGATGCAGCAGCCCCAGGGGTATTGATTTGGAATGGGACTTAGGGGACTTTGCTGCTATGAACATATTCAACGTGTTCCAATTACGATTAGCGAACATCGACAGGCTGGCATCGAACCCCAGACCCTATAGTACCGAGTTCGTCACCTTACCGATCTGACCACCACGGCATGTTGGACGTAAGAACCCCATACGGCTCGCTTGTCGTAGTTGGGCACCAGTAGCTAAGAGCAATCTCGATCGAATCGGTTTTCAAGCAATAAACAACGGGCTACATGGATCAGCTTCGCAGCCCATTTGTCCCGCAGACCGTATAAAAAAATAATAAAAAGAAACACACACACATGGAAAATGAAAGAAGTTACAAACCCGGAATTATTGTTATCATAACTTGGAGATGATTTTATTATTGCGAAGAATGCGTCTTTTTTCCAGAATCCATTTTTTATAGATTTGACTTCAAAATTTGACTTCAAAAACGGGTAAACTTAGCGGGCTACATAAAAGCCACGGGCCGTAAATCGGCACCATTGCTGAATCATACCATAACATTCAAATTATAAAAACATAATAATCATTTTGTGTAACAGTCTTTTTATGCGTAGTAGTTTTGAAAACTAAAAAAAATTATTAAAAAAAAAAAAAATAATAATAATTTGAATTTTGACATCTTGAATTCAAATTATGTTTTTCGCAATCACGAGTGTGTGTATGTAGGCATGTGTGTAGGGGTATGTGTACTTGTGTGCAGAAGGTATGTGTGTGTAGGCATGTGTGTTTGTGTCTGTGTGCTGGCATGAGTATGTGGGTAGTTGTGTGTATGAATGTGTGTGTGGGGGAGTATGTGTATGTGTGTGTAGGCATATGTGTTTGTGTCTGTGTGCAGGCATGAATGTGTGGGTAGTTGTGTGTGTGTATGTTTGTGTGTATGCATGAATGTGTGAGTAGTGTGTATGTTTGTGTGTGTGTATAAGTAGGTGTAAGTGTGTGTTTGTGTGTGCGCGCCTGCGTGTGCGTGCAGTTGTTATGTATGTGCGTGTGTGTAGGACATGGATGCAACCTGGAGACGGCTTTCGCTCTAGGAGCAGCATCGTGAGGACCCGGTCGACGGTGAGGCTGCAGAGGGTGGCGGTGGGGAAAATAAAATCAAAGGACGCCAAAAACAGTCAAATGAGAGCAATAAGCAATCATGATTGCTCAATAACCCAGGATTATTCCACATTTTTAGTGAAAAGAAGGTGAAGAAACGCTGTTTTAAAATGCTTCGAAATGAAGCAGTAGTTGACCAACCGTAGAGCTCCGAGATTGCGCATGCTTGCATACTAATGATGTGAGCTTCTAAACAAGCGTTCTCTTTCAGTTGACGGCTGGTCTGATGGTTGGCGTGTTGGAAGTTCGAAGCTGTGGAAGAAAGTCAGCAGCAAAGAAAAATTCAAGGTTAGAATTTGTTTTGGTTTTTCTTTTTAAAAGTCATTTAACGTTGCTCCCTAGTATTTTAAAAATATCTATGTGCCATTAATTACAGGGATAAGGGGCACGTTGTCCCTCCCTCCTTTTTGCTTTGAGATATAAGTGTATCAATAAGTTTGTGGAAGCGGTTTTTATAGTTGTTTAATTCGCTTTTTCAACTGTTCCCCCCCCCCCCCCCCCGCTGGAAAAATTTGAACTGAGAGGTCTTGAGTTCAGGGATGTATTTGTGGATATGCGGGATTGTACGGTGTATCCCGTCTGATTTTTTCCGAAAAATGGCTCATACCCAATGACTTATCTAGTTAGATATTTTGTAGTAATGGTTTTTAAAAGTAGTTACATGAAAAATACCGTCCATCAATATCTAATAGACATAAATTCTAATTTTTTAAATGGAAATTATTTTCGTTCTGTATTATAAGCTTCTCATAATATATAGACTAATATGCGTGTTTCCCTGCTATATAGGATGTATTTTCAGGGGGGGGGGAACCCTTATTATCTACTTAATAGATTTTAAAATAAGTAAGCAATTTTCTCTTATTTTTTAAAGTTTCAACGTATACCATCTTATCTATAATTTAATTTATGAACAGCATACTTTTCTGTACTTTTACTACTACACAGCCTTGGGAAGGTAAACAGCAGTACACTAAACACTCTTTAATCCAGACCATGTTAAACCGGACTTTGCTTAATCCGGACAGTCGTTTGGATTTCTATGCTGTATAAATAAAAGGGGAGTTAGCTCAATAATGAATTTTTGCAGAACTGTCATATGTAATGTATGAACATATTGTAGGGGAATGTGGG
Source organism: Uloborus diversus (assembly GCF_026930045.1). Classification (NCBI taxonomy): domain Eukaryota; kingdom Metazoa; phylum Arthropoda; class Arachnida; order Araneae; family Uloboridae; genus Uloborus; species Uloborus diversus. The sequence continues at coordinate 1,982,183 of NW_026557987.1, read as the reverse complement.
GCAAAGGGAAATAGTTACGATAACGAGCTTTTTCAAAATTTCGCAAATTGATTTTTTTTTGAAAATTTCAGTAAACAAAGAAAGAACATCGTATTTTATAATAAACTTACTTTGAAACATTATTTTTTTTCTTTGGCAGTGAAATTGGGCCTTCAAAAAGAAATGGAAAAATTTATTTACTTACTTTTCATCGGGTAAAGTTAAAAGTCAAGTATTTTTTGAATAGAATATTTTCTATTCAATTGTAAAAAATGTTTCTGAACAAGTTGACGAGCAAAAAAAAAAAAATGTAAAATAGTGTAATCAATGAAATAATAATGATACAACAAACTAAGTTAATTGTTGCGTGATGAAAAATGAACGAGTGAATAAAATAGAGAATGAATAAGAGAATGAATGATTTATTAAAAAATGAATTATTAAAAAAAGGAATGTAAATAAATTAGTTATTAATGAATACGTACGTGATTTAGTAAATGATTGAATAAGTAAACGAAATGAACTATTTCACTTTGACCCATACAAATAAGCTAAACATTAACTAAACAAATGCTGCACGGACTACTAGAAGGTCCCAATTAATGTTGAAAATGTTAATAAGACGAACTTTTATCATTTGATAATATCGAAATAATTTGGCTTACAACAAAATGTTACAATTCGAGCATCCATTTTTGAAAATTGCTTGTATTATATTATGCTTTGATTTTCAAATGCAGTTTTTTCTTGAATGGAATAGCTTACATTTGTTACTGCATAGTTAAAATATGACGAGTTAAGTGTCGCTAAAAGCAGAGTTAATATTTCACCATTTCAATTTGCCCCGCTGTTTCACTTTACCCCACATTCCCCTACTTTGTTTTTCCATATGCAGTTTTGTGTTTCATTCTCTTGGATTCAAAATAAGTTTTACTTCGTACGTTATTCACGTGTTTTGGCTCAATTTATGGTGTTTCTTTTTGTTTAAAACGTATTTTTATTATTTGAACGACCTGAATCCCCTGTCAATCCAAACTAATGATATTTTAATTGAATCTGCAAGTTTTTCATGTTTCTTTTTTCATGAGCAATCACGATTGCTTATTGCTTTCATTTGACTGTTTTTGGCGTTCCTATCATTTTATTTTCCCAGCGCCACCCTCCGCACCATCTCCGTCGACCAGCTCCTCACGATGCTGCTCCTATAGCGAAAGCCATCTCCAGGTTGCATCCATGTCCTACACTTACACGCATACATACACGCACGTACACACAAACACATACATACACCTACACACATATACACAAACACACACACACACTCAAACACATTCACACACACATATACACGCATGCATACATACACACCTACACATACACCAACACATAACTACTGTCATGCCTGCACACATACCCCCACACACAAACACACACGCCTACATACACACACTCGTGATTGCGAAAAACATAATTTGAACTCAAGATGACCAGTTTGGTCTTCTATTTTAGTTTTATTGTAAAAAAAACTCGCTTATTTGGTTTCCGCTGAAATCGCAGAAAGAATGTCAAAATCGAACATTTTAAAGTGTTCGTTCGTATGAGAATCGTGTTTCTTCAACTGGTTCAAATCCTTATTCAGGGGTGTTCTGATGAGCGGTCACAGGAGGGCACTGCGACCTCCCAAAAACTTCCTTATTTTCCACGTTTTGGTAAGTAATGCAAGTTTGAAATGCCCTATTGTCCACTTCCATAGGAAGTATACTTATGTGCGCATACTAGGGGAGGGTCATAGGGATCATACCTCCCCCCCTCATAAACCGTCGACAATAGTATCCGTTCACATTGTATTCAAACACTTTATGAGCAAAATGTAAACGATTTCAGCTATCCCTTCAATAAGTTACTTTCTTATGAAAAACATTTGAAATTTTTCTTCCTTTAATTGTTTACGAAATGAATTAGTAACTTTTGTGCTTCATTAAAGTGCCTCATTCTGGACCGATTTGGTGCTTTATATTGACACCCAGGCAACTTTAGAAATTTTTCGTACCCAAAACCGTAAGCTAGTTCAAGGGGGGGGGGGAGTGTCATTCTTCAGCCTGCCCCACCCACCTTAAAATGATCCGCATCCTCCTCTGGTGTGTACCCGTATTTTATCATTCGGCAACATTTGGAGTTCCATTTGGCAAATTGGGAATTTTCGTTGAACACTTTGTTGGAGAATACGATTGAGTTGAATACGATCAATTGTGTGCAGGTAGAAATGTTCTTTTCCCCATTCAGAGTTTCTCAATACACTGCTGATAGATCGAACTCGATCGAAGCGAACGAAATTGAGTTGAATGAGCTTTTAAGTCATAAATAATTATCTGACCTACCCTTAATAAATTTAAAGAGATGTAGAATAAAATGTTGTTAAAATCTCTTCCCCACAAAAACAGTTAATTGAAATGCAGTTGTAAATATTCCGTGTTTGCAAAGATGAATGCTATCGGGGGGGAAAGTCAAGGACAATGACTGCAAGTTTTTCCTTTATTTTTTGTTATTTATGGTACTTGAGGTTCATAGTTTAAGTTTCCTTACTTTTGTTTCCGCTGAAAACAAATTAGAAAGAAATAAATAAATAAAAATCTCAAAATTCGAACATTTCCCAGTTGTTAGTACGAAATCTAAAACGCGTTTCTTTCAAATATATCAAAACCTCAATTTCGCAGATACTGTGCATTACCTTCCCACAGGTAGGGGATATGACTGTCCGAAGTTTAGTTCTTAAAAACTCGAGTCCATTTTCCAGCGACTATAATTTTGAGCCTCAAGTTGCATAAAGAGAGTGACGTGATATTTGAGAAATTCAGCAGACTATTTCTACATGGGGAGGGAAAAAACAAAAATGTTTTGCATAGTTAAAAAGTAGTTCCTTTTCTCTCCCTATCTGTAATTTTTAACTGTAACAAAGTCTTAATCTGCATCGAAAGTCTTGTCCCGCTTTTTTTGGGACAAAATGCACAGGTATCTTATACTGAAGTTTTTGAATCAAGCTTCGTACTTTTATGCAAGAGAGCTTATCCCCTCGAGCAATAACTCCCCGAAATACTACAAAGCTCCTTACCCCAAAAGCTCCGCTCCCCCCAAATTTCCCTCCGTTTGTTATTAGCATTTTTTGCCTCTGATTTTGACTTAGCAATTAATTCAACTTCAATGCATCTTGCAGACTTTATTTAGCATTTTAAATCAGCGTCACAATCTGCTGAAAAGAATTCTACTGTTGGGAATAACTATTTTTTAGATGAAGACTTGTTCATCTATAAATTGTTTGAAGAAATACATAAGCAGGTGACTGGTCGTGCAACTACGAAATTTGCCTTGATGGCAGGTCACTTTCATCTCCCAGAATGTTCCTTATTCCGCAAATTTGGTCAGACGATTTGGCAAAATCATCATTAGGCAAAATTTGGAGTTCCATTCGGCAAACTGAGTTTCTGCCCTCCAAAAAATTCAAGTTAAGGGCGCTTTTGTAACTACTAGGTTTATTAAAATAATCACCAACGTACCTTTCCCCGTTGCGTACTATTAACCCACAGTACGCTATTCAAAACAGGACCTGAGGTCTTCTACACAAACCGAAGTTCCATTTTCCTGTCAATTTTATTAGTCCAAGGTGATGTCGGAGATTTACATGAACTAGGTCAGTAATGGGAGCTTCAGGGCTCTAGAAAAACGTAACCAAACTAGAATACACTGGTGTGCAAAAATTATGGAAGAGACGGTTTTTTCAATATAACTTTGTACAAAAGCTTTTCAAATCAACACATTTAATACCGTAAGATCCCCAATACGTAAGGACATGTGTAATGTAAGCAACACTTACTAAAAGAGAAATCAGAGGGATAAAAAGCTTTATTAAAAAAGTAGCATGGAGCGCAATGCGACTGAAGGCCGAAACATCCCTGTGATGGGTGTCCAGCAAGGAACATCCGGTCTTTAGGAGGGGATATGATCTCCCCCGACTGCTAGGCAGGTTTCGCAGCGTCTGCCCATGCTGAGAATGAGGGTGTCAATGAGTTGTTGAGGCATTGCTGCCCATTCGTCTTGCAGCGCCAATCGAAACTCCCGAATCGTTACTGGTGGTAAGGTACGAGCTGCCAAGCGTCTGCCTAGAAAATCCCATACATGCTCGATGGGATTGAGATCCGGAGATCGTGACGCCCAATCCATACGTTAAAATATCCTCTCTCTAAGAGCCGTTCGGCAGCTACTGTGCGGTGACATGGTGCATTGTCGTCCATGAAAAGGAACTGCGGACCCATAGCGTCTCTAAAAAGTCGCACATATAGAAGAAGAATCTCGTTACAATAACGGGTCCCGTTGACTGAACCTGCGTCGAAGATGTGAAGATCTGTACGACTACCAAGCATGATGCCTCCCCAAACGAGAACACCGCGACCTCCATACCTGTCCCTTTCAATGATGTTCGAGGGATGACCCCGCTCTCTCCAGATGAGAATGCGATGAAAATCGCTACTCAGACTGAATCTGCTCTCATCTGTAAAGAGTACTCGTCCCCATTCATTGTCTCTCCAACTCCGGTGTTAACGGCACCACAGAGAACGCCTTCTCCGATGGGCAGGCGTTAGAGGTGCACACCGTATAGGGCGTCGTGCAAACAGACCACCACCGTGCAGTCTTCTGGCCACGGTAAAACGCCATATCGGTCGTCCAGTCGCCTGTGTCGTGTGTCTAGCGATTTCTCCCGCTCTCAGACGCTTGTTTCTTCTGGCCTATAAGACAATATACCGGTCATCTGCGGGTGTGGTTCCTCGTGGACGACCCCTACTGAACCCCCGGATAGCTGCTCCTGTAGTTTGAAATTGTCTTCAAAGTCGCGAAACGATGCTGTGAGCAATTCCGAACTCTGCAGCCACACTTGTCACACTGCGGCCTTCCTCCGACTTCCCAATGATTCGACCTCGGGTAAAAGCATCCAGATGTCGTCTAACGGATTGATTATTCGCCATTTCTCGCTGAGGCAGCAACTCGGTGTGATTTTAACTGCTATACGGCGTGCAATTTCTTTGCCAGAAATACTGATCTTACACCGACAACATGCTTTATACTACTCAGACACTCCCCCCTTACGTCTGCCTGCATATCTGCGCATGTGCTACCGTACATCACCTTACTTAATCTCCTGATTGGTCTTTCTGTCCGCTCTGCCTCTTCGTTCAGCTGATGTGCTAATTTTTCGACTTCGTCCTTAATTTTTGCACACCAGTGTAAACAGCAGATAAGAGATTGGAAAAAAGAACAAACCAAAATGGGGACTGGCGCGGAATAGTAAATAAAGATAAGAAACGAAAAATATCTTTGAGCGACAAAGTAAACAAAAAATAATCAAATCAATTACTTTCGTTTTAGCAATTAGATTGTTTTACGTTTAATCAGAGATGATTCAAACAATTAATTTTGGAAAGAAGAGTAATTCAGAAAAACAATGATTAGCAAGCAACAAATTCGACAAAAAACGGTCTACTCGCGAACGATAGCTATCATTTCAAAATAGCTATAATTTCCAATTTTTTTCCAAGGGAGGGGGGAAGGGGAGAGGATATGTATTCAATTTATATTGTATTACAAAACAACAAAAATCACGCCCACATAATAGTGTCTTAAGCATAGAAAAAGGCAGTTGCCACTTCCTAACCAACATTAAACAAAATCTGCATAGAATCTTCCAAATATTGGTAAAAATTATTCTTTATCATCCCGTTCAAACGTCTTAAACATCAGTATAAACGACTAAAGAATAGTTTATTTGGAACAACAAGTTTCCACATTAGCGGCTTTGGTATATAATGAAATAGCTTTTGATATTTTTAATTTTATGACTGTAAGAGGTATGAGTCATGAAATTTCGTATAGATGTTCTATGGTGCTCAATTAGACGTACAAAAACTACAATAGAGTTGCTCTAATAGTTTTTTGAGAAATGAGAGCGTTGAAAGTAGCTTGAGATGGTTCGTGTAAGGTATGGCAGATGCGCCGCCCGTTTTTATTCCGATTTCCGATTGTGGCTGACACCCTGCAGTGTAATGTGTCTAAATTTGTAACAAATAGTTTTAATTAGCGGATACACGTTACTTAAAGTTATGTAGAGCCACATAGTCGAAATCTAAGTTTATTCTTGAATTGGCTGGAAATGAGTTCGACATGTGTTGCTCGGTAAATCTTTACCGAGCAACTTTAAGTGCGGTTTTATTGAATGTGAATGTCGCCAAAAGGGCGATAAAAAATTTGAGTCTCGGAGGCGAATTTGAAAAGGCTTAAAATGAACGCGTGAGGAAAACAGATCGTGATTGTGGTTGAGAAATTTGGTTAGTAGCTACAATTCAATAGCGAAGAGAAACTAGAAAATATAAAGGTTAGACTTTTTTTATAAAAGGATGAAGTACACGGTTCACGGGGAGGGGGAAGATGCTTTTTCGAAATGATGGGGTTAAATGCAGATTTTGTTTAGAAAGTACTATTGCTTGAAATAAAATAAACAGTTGCACATGTTGATTTGTTAAGCGCACAATCAAAGGAGGAATAGTAAAGAATTTCAAAAGGGAAATGAAACTAAAAAAATAAAACGGACATCCAGCTTTCATTTGAGTTTTGACGTTACAACTTATGTCTTTTGCAATCGCGAATTGCGATAGGCTTCGATTTGTTGGGTTTCTTGTTCCTGCAAATGGAATGGAAATGGTGTAGAAATGTGCATCCGTCCTATTACGACAGGTAATTTTGTAGAATAGGTAATACCAGGCATATCCATAAAAAATGGTGGTTAGGATGCGGTGATTAAGATTTTATGGCCGATATCCACCAGTACACTTGTCACAAAGAATAATGACAGCGTATAAAGTTATGTCTGTTTTTTAATTCTTATCAGTCTTAAATGATAGAGATTAGCAATTTGGAAATTTTGTAATTAGATGAAGTTTGGCTGTTTAAATTCATCTATATTGATTGATGTCCATTACGAATGACCCTTGGAAAAGTTTTGTATGGCAATAAATAAAAAAAATGTGCGACTTTTTTGTTTTATTTTCTTGATACCTCAAATGGTTAAACTTAGCAAAAAATCTCTACTGGAAAGTTTAAAGAAAATTAATGTAATGCAATTTTAATTAGTTAGGGCGGGGGAGCGCCCTGACCTCTCTCCCTTCCCCCAAATACAAATTCCAAATAGAATAAAATCTCGTTTTTAGGACTTCAGTTTCTTCGGGTGAACCCTTCTCTCCATAAAAATATCGAAGATCGTCTAAAATTGCGTTTTCAAAGCTACAATTTCGAATTTTATATTCCATGGGGAGAACCCCCGTACTCCCCAAACCTTTTGTACATTACGCTCGCAAGTACGTTTTCGTTAAGTTTTCTTTTTGGGGAGGTAAGCTTCAAATACCAAATTGATATTCGCGTTGTTAGACGCAAGAATAATTGTTTTCTTACTATGGACATTTGGAATAGGGGATTAGAAACCCTGTAAAGTATAATTTGTCTATGCCGCTTGTCAGGCATGCTTGCCTCCTGTCTGGAATTTCCTAGCACCACCACTGTGCGAAATTAATTACATTCTAAAATATCCGTTTATTTAAACCCTTAATTAAGTCTAACCAATCAAAATAAATGTAATCGATAAATAAAATTATCTTCAGTTTTTGAATTCGGACTAAAGTTGTATATAAGCAAAGTAGTCATGTACAACTTACCTGACTCAAAATAATACAGGACTTAAGACTTCCGTAGTTTTCTAATTTTCATATAAACAAAATTTCTTTTATATTTTCTTTGAAAAAAAATTGCTCTCTCGTATCTTTTAAAATTGTCTTGAATTATTAATAATCTGGAATGTTTTTGTCAACACTTCAGGATCACTGTCGGTATATCTAAAGCCCTCGATCCGTCTCTTAAGTGGCGACACGCTCCAGCGTCCGCCATTTTGTGTCGTTCCGCAACTTTCTCCCTATCTGAATAGTAGAAAAATGCAGAGTTTCGCTCATTGAAAAGTATCTTTTTATCAACGAATGTTTGCAGATTTTTGATCGTAACTTATGTAACTGATAATATACATACAAAAATGTTGAATTTTACCTTAGTAAAATATTTTTTTTTTATTATTAAACCGAATATTAGTAAAAAGGTGTTTTGAAGAAATTTTCGACTATTTTTAAGAGTAATTTCTTTTTTTCCCCCCCATATAGACCTTCTGAGTTACAAATTACTTGAAGTGTTTTAAATATGCGTTTTATTATTAGAAAGTTGGTGTAGTAGAACCAGGGATGGATACAGAAAAATCTCTCGGGGGGACCCGGGAAATTGAATAGCACCTCCTCCTTCCCCCTGCCACATACGGTGTTTCATAACAAAGTTTTCATTACTTTATTTTAAAATGTCTTTTTTAAAATTTTTTTAGGATCGCTTAAGCTAATGATCCACTCCTAAGAACATACATATTATGTACCAATATACTTTGAATGTGGACGTAAAACATCTTTAACGTTTCAAGCCAATTAAATACTAAACCATAATAATGTTACCTAAATGCTATACAATTAGCGGTTTTAATTTTAGGAACAATGTCGTAATAATTATAACACGAGGGCAAGCTTATTCAATAAAAAAAATATACCCATACCTTATTTGAGGTTTTAATATTATTTTATAGTATTTTAACTATAAAATATTATTTAATTAAGAAAATCATAGCTATTAAACATATAAGTTTTACTGAAAAATTCAGGACTATTTCTGTGTGGATTTCGAAGCAGTTGCTGATTGTTCTTGAATCTATGATACAGTTGAGATAACATATTCATATTACATACCGCCTCCATTAATATCATGGTTTTCTGAAGAAACTACGATATGATTTCTTTCATTTTGCATTTTTTATAAGCTGAAAAAGAAAAAGCTATTACTTCGCAAATAGCTTCCTGGATCAAAATAATTCTTTTAGGCACGCCTGCACATTTTTTGAAGAATGTTAGTTATTGATTCCATCAAAGAAAAATTAGTGGACGAATCGCGATATTACGTTCCCTTGAATTCAAAACCAGCGGGCACGGGCCTCCTCCCCCTCCCTTAAATCCACTACTGAGTAGAACAGTAGTGAGCTAAATTAATTATGTCATAAATTATTTGTGGGCAACAGTTTGAACTTATTCATGCAAAGCAGTATCATTTATATTACTAATGTGTGTAGTTTTCTTTCTTTCTTTTTTTTTACCACTTTCTTGTTTCTCATGACGATTTTACATTAAAAAATGCCTTTCATTTAAACCTGATATTTAAGGATACTACTAGTTCTTAAAAATTCAACGAACTGATGATAAAATGTAACTACTTTTAAATCAATATTTAAAAAAGTTTTCACATCAAAATAAAAATTAAACGAAAACAGATTTTTTCCGGGCAAAAAAAAGAAAAAAATCTTCACGTAATTATATAACTTGACTTGAGTTACATGTTACTGTAATCTCAAAGAAGCTTAATTTTTTAATGAATAATTTCCCACTTTTAATATCTTAATTTTTACGCACAAAATAGATAAATAATTAACTTGGCAACACACTGAAACTCATGGCTATGACACAATTAAAAGCAAAACGACGTGTTCTTAAAATAATTTTGCTACAGATATTGAGACATTTTGAAACTAACTAAACAATTGAGAATTTACATTAAAAATAAATAAAATAACTGGTATATTTAAATTTTGGCGGTTTTGTTATCATAAACTCAGAAAAATCAGTTTGGAAAACAGGGCAAATATTTTACTACTGCTAGCAATTTATTAGGTGCCGTTACATAATTGAGCTTTACAATATTTGAAGGAACTATTTATGATGATTTTAGTTAATGTCCTTATTATCCCATAAAAATTAACAAACCATGAGACAGTTTCATGAAAAGTAAAAAATATTACAATTTCAACAAGAGTTTCATAAAGTATCTGAAATTGCGCAGCAATATTGATGAAAACATTTAAAATACATAAATAATCTTTCAATGTACTTCGATATAGTAATTTTGAACTGTTAGAACATCTTAATGCACTACACCAAGGCATCTTCACATTAAAGATAGCGTTTGATGAGAAATACGAATAGCAAAGAGAAAATATCTAGTATTCCGCACAGTGAAATCACACAGGCAACGACACAAAATGGCGGACTGAACCCACGTGACTGCCCGCCTCCAATCGCAGTCGAAAGCGGCGCGCAGTGCATGGATCAAAGTGTGTCGCCACTTAAGAGACGGATCCAGGGCTTTAGGTATATCCACCCACTAATACTTTTTCTGTACTACAACGTTAGTAATATTTACCGATAAAATATAGACCACGGAAAATTGTAGGAATTGCATCTCTTTGACCTTGAAATCACCCAAATAAAGCCAACGTTTTACAGTAACTATCCACGAGAGAAATAAATCTTTGGAGGAAACTCCCGAGGAGAATGTAAGATCTTTGAAATTAAAAAAAAAAAAATAACTTGAATTCTGGAATTTTGAATTTAAATTATGTTTTTCGCAATCACGAGTTGCGACAGGGCCCTACTCATTGGGGGCTATTGTTCCTAGAAACAGCTCCTGTCCCCCCAAGCCTACCCCTCCTCCTGGGTGGTTACGTCTGTATAGTTCTGTGTGTGTGTGTGTGTGCGGGCGCGCGCGTGCATGCATGCATGTGTAGGATTGTGTGCGTGCGTAGACTGTGTGTATGCACGTAGGCGTGTTTGTATGTGTGTAAAGGCTTGTGTGTATGAGCGTGTGTGTGTGTAGGACATGGACGCCCCGACCAGGAGAAACGCATTCCAGGAGGTAGTGCTCGGAGCCGCGCCCGCAGAGGCCGGTGGTGCTGGTGTCCCTGGTCCAAGCGGAAAAAGGAACCAGACGCCAAGGACGGTCAAGTGAGAACAATAAGCAATCGTGATTGCTCAAAAAAAAAAAAAAAATGCCATCTTGAATTCAAATTATGTTTTTCGCAACGAGCGTGTGTATGAATGCGCGTGTGTGTTTGTGTAGGCGCATATGTGTGGGTGTGTGTGCGTGCGGTTTGTATGTATGCATGTGTGTGCGTGTTGTGTATGCTGTGTGTAGGCGTTCGTGTGTGTTTGTCCGTGTGCGGGCATGATTTTGTGTATGTGTATTTGCAAATTTGTGTCCGTGCGCAAGCATGAGTGTGTGTATATGTGTGCAGGCGTGTGTGTAGGATATGGACGCAACCTGGAGGCGGCTTTCGCAAGAGAAGCAAGAGGAGGCCGGTCGACGTGACGGTGGTGCTAGCAGAGGGTGCTGGTGGGAAAATAAAATGATAGGAGTTCAAAACAGTCAAATGAGAACAATAAGCAATCGGGATTGCTCAAAAGAAACTTTTTTCAGTAGCCTCCTTAGAACAATGATCAACACAATTATTCGGAATCATGTGGTTGGTTCAATGTGTTCTGTATGTTGCTTAATAAGAATAGTTTAGCTTTACTTGCGAATACTTTAGCTTCAAAAATAACCAAGTATGGATTTTTTCAATAATTTGTTCGTTTTATCCCTGACATCTATCGCGCCAAGCGCACCGGTGGGAAACGAACCCGCCACCCCATGTTCCGCACACAAGCAAGGACGAACACCCGTTTTTGGAGACCCCAAAATAACTGTTAGGTAATAAAAAGTCATATCTTTGCGTAACAGTTCTTATGACTCGTAATTTAAAAAAAATAAAAGTAATAGAATTAGCACCTATTAAATAAACTATTCCGTCCATGGTTTTTAGTTTTCAAATTTTTACCATTCCGCTGGTAAAAAAATATTAAACACGCTGGTTTATTTTTCATGCCAAAAAGGTACTTATTCAACGTCATTGAAGTTAACTGTGACCAATCACAGAGATCCAAACTCGCGCACGCTTGCATTCTAATGCGCCTAGCTTCTAAATAGCAGTTTTTCTTTCAGTTCACGATTGATCTCGATGCGAGGCTCGTGGAGGGGTAGCCTGTGTAGTTTTAGAATTCTACAGAAGGTTGTTTTTAAAGACGACTGAGTGTACTAACAAAGCTGTGATCGGAGAAATTTCAGGTAAGAGTTTGTGTTAGAGTTTTATATTTTCATGATCCGTGGTCATTAGCGAACTCTAGAAAAGCTAATACAATTCAGACATTTAGTAGGCAGTTGTTTCTACAAAAACTTTTTCTGTACTTTGCTGTGTTTCTGCGGTGATTGTTTAGATAAAATCCTTTGCTGCTGGAATGCCATTGTATTATATTTTTGACACTACTGCTTTTATTAGCTGAATTATCAGTTGTATTTTTGCGGCCTTTCAGTTTAGTGCATGAATTTAATTTCAGATTAGTGATTGGTAATGGGATTGCAAAAATTTAAGCGTGTCAGTCAACCAGCTTACCCCCCCCCCCCTTTGCAATTTTTATAAAGTAATTTGAGAGGCGCTTTAGGTATACGGTATATTTATTGCATTTTGTAATGTTTTGGTATTGATGGTATTAAATGTTGTATTTTTGTATGCTATTTATGATTATCAACACAAAATCAGAAAATACACATAAGATGATACTACAAATACTATTTTCACCAGGGGCGCCCGATGGGGGTTCACGGAGGTCACTTTGACTTCCCAAATATTTCCTTCTTCGGCGAAATTCGTAGTTCTTTTAGAGCAAAACTATCATCATCATTCGGCCCAATTTGGAGTTACATTCGGCTAACTTTGTTCCGTCTGGCAAAACTATCATAATTCTGCGAAATTTGGAGTTCGGCCTATTTGGCAAACTCATAATCATTTGTCAAACTGTATTCCATTCTGCAAATTATCATCAGTAGGCAAAGTTTGGTGTTCCATTCTACAAAATTATCAACATTCGGCGAAATTGTAACCGTTCGGTAAAATTGTAACTATTCGACAAAATTTGGAGCTGGATTTGGTAAAATTATCCTAGTTTGGTAAAATTTGAAGCTGAATTCGGCGAAATTTGGAGTTTTATTCAGTAAAACTATTATCCTTCGGCAAACTTTGTCAATGTAAAACTATCATCATTCCGAAAAATTTGGAGTTCATCCGGCAAATTGCGAATTTTCGCCTCAATTTTTTTTTTTTTTTTTGCTTTGCGTGAAGAATATTTTGTGATTTTTTGATTAAAGGCACTCTAGTTACTGTCTTAAGTAATATCCTGCTTTAAAAACAGTGGTAAACATGGATATTGGCACATAACACATTCGTGGTGTTTTTGAAGTAATTTGTGACGCTAACTTCAAGCATCTAATCGAATTTCTTCCAGCACCTACAGTTTTCGTAAAATTATAAGTTTTAAATTATTATTATTTTTTTTTTGGTGTTTTCTTTCCTATTACGCACAAATTAAATCCTTGCATAAATACACAATGTAGAAATAGGTAATCTGGTTCGTAGAAACTGGAATGACGCTGCTTCTCGTGATTTAAATACCTTTGGTTACAATCTCATTTTTCACACTTGTATATGTATACAAGTTTGTTCCCAGAGGGACTGCCCATAGATGTCTCATTTTAAGACATATTTAACATCATTGTTACAAATTGTCACATTTTATCTTACCCCTTTCCTCCCTTGGTCACATGTCATACTACATTAAATAAGCATTTTGTCACGTAGAAAGGATTTTATTTCAGCAGAAATGTTGAGTGTTGTCATATTCCCGTTATCCTTTCTCATCTGCCTTGTCACACATTGTCACAATTTCATGAACCCTCTCCTTCTCAAAGCGTCGCATCATTTGTGCACGACCCCTAGTTAATCTAATAAAAATGTGAAGGAAATGTATAAATGAGCGAGAATAGTTACGTTTGTCGAGATATGATATTGAACAAGAATGATTAAGTTCAAGTCAATCATGATTAAGTTCAAGCGGGGGGGGGGGGGGGGAACGGGGATGGTATTGATTCTTCTGAAACTCGTTTAAACACTTAGTTATCTAACTGAAACATGCTGCACTCGGTAACAAAACTATTACATTTGAGAAGGTAAAACACCAAACTACAATGATTAAGTTCAAAATCTTAAATTATTCGGGGAGGGAGTGGGGGGGGGGCTTGGTATTTACTCTACTGAAACTAGTTTAAACAGCTATAGTTACCTAATAGAAGAAACATGTTGCGCTCGGTACCAACCACAGTTTATTCATTCAAAATGAAGGAAACATATAAAGATTTGAAAGTTATGTTAGATAAAATCTGGTGCAATAAATATTGCGGAAAAATGATTTTTGGTCTGAAAACAGTGACATCAATCCACAAACATAATGTACTTCATTATACCTTTTCAAAATTTTTTAAAAGTATTTGATTTCAGTAGTGAAAAATTTTACTTATTTAAGACAAATTTTTACAAGTTAGCCCCCCCCCCATGCAAAATTTAAATAAGGCATCATTGCAGGCTGTATACACCCCTGTCCAAATGTACGAAAGCTTGCCGATTATTGTTGGACATAGAAAAAAATGTTCCTGATAGCAAATGCGGAAAAAACAAAGTACAACTTTTGAGTAATCACTTAGTGGGCTCCATCCCCTGCTCGCTTCTCTCGTCAACCTCCGTTCGCCAAGTGCAGTGAATCGATTCTGCCTGCGGTGGACGACAATTGCACGTTACCTTTTCACACGATTTTTTATCAAAAATCGTTCTTGTAACCTCAAAATATGTATAGAAAATATATTGAAGTGGGGAGGACAGTGGATTGATTGATCCCCCCAAAACTTTTGGCTTCAATCCGTATTGCAAATTCTTGTACGTGTATGCATACACAGATAAGGATTGTTATACCCTTCCCCCAACAAAATAAATATTCAAAAGAATTTTTTTTTTAGCAATCACGATTGCTTATTGTTCTCACTTGACTGTTTTTGGCGTGTTATCATTTTATTTTCTCCCCGCCTCCCTCTGCAGCACCACCGTCGACCGGCCTCACGATGCTGCTCCTCTAGCGAAAACCCTCCCCAGATTGCATCCATATCCTACAAGCATACATACACACACTCATACATACACACACTCATACATACACACACTCATACATACACACACTCATACATACACACACTCATACATACACACACTCATACATACACACACTCATACATACACACACTCATACATACACACACTCATACATACACACACTCATACATACACACACTCATACATACACACACTCATACACACACACACTCATACACACACACACTCATACACACACACACTCATATACACACACACTCATACATACACACACACACTCATACATACACACACTCATACACACATACCCACACACTAATGCCTGCACACAGACAAACACACGCCTACACAGACACACACGCCTGCACAAAGACACAAACACACAGCTACTTACACATACACATATATACACACACATACCCGCATTCACACACCCACGTACACACATACCCACACACACTAATACCTGCACACAGACAAACACACAGTTACTCTCACATACACATATAGACACACATACCCACATTCACACACATGCCTGCACACAGACACAAACGCGCATGCCTGCACACACGCAAAAGAACTCGTGATTGCGAAAAACATAATTTGAATACAAGATGTCAAGATTCAAGTCAATTTTTTTCCTTTTGTGCTGGCCTGTCTGTATATTTCCATAGTAATGTCACAAAGTATTCCTCAAGATCATCTGTAATTACGTTAAACCTTTGTTTAAAAACTAGTTGAATAGTTTTTTTGCAGAATTTAGTTAAGTATCAAATTTTCTAATTAAATAAATGTTGGTAAATGTATAACTGTTCAGCGGGGATAACTTTTTTTACCTAAGCGTGTATAATTTTCAGTAAGGAAAACTGTACTCTCTATCAGAAAAATTCAATATGAGGGTAAAAATGTTTCTTCGAAATATTAGAACTTTTTTGAAATGAGCAATTGATTTAAAAAGATGATTGCACCTGTCGTCAGCCAGTATTGTCAACTCAGTCTCATCGAAATAAAAGAAATAATAGTGACTGAAAATAGAATTCATTAATGCTCACTTATCTTTCAAGTGAACATAGGGATAAGCCACGCACCTTGTTTTAACTCCTAACTGGTGAGATGGGCTGGCTTATCCCCAGAATATAAGGACTTTTGTTTTTAACTGGATCGTAATGCTTACATATAGGACTTTATATGTAGATACACTGCAGTATATTATTTCTGTTGCAATTATATAAATAACACGATAACCATTGGGAGATTTTTTAGTTTAGTTTGCTAAGTTTTGTGAAGTGTACGAGGGAGGAGGGATTTTATGCACCCTTTTTACCTTGTGCTGCGAAAAGAAACTTTCACCACCAATTAAGGTTTAATTGCTCATTAGTTCGAGGTTACTTGTGTACCACTGTGGATGTGGACGAGAACAAGTAACGGAATTCCTTTGCTGAAAAGGGACCTTAAGGGCTTCTGTCATGTATTTAGTGTTCTTTTCCAATGAACACCCGAAAGCTTTAGCAAGTGGCAATTCGGAGGTCAAAACACGAGCCAGTATCCCTGGTTTTAATACAAATTGCCAATCCTAATGATATTTATGCCCTGTTATGCCCCCCTCTCCCACACGCACAGAAGATAAATTCTGTGTGTGTGGAGGGGGGGGGATAGTGTCACAACAGGGAACGTAATCTTCTCGCAAACGTACTACTCTTAATACTACTTTAAAAGACTATCGAACCACAATTATTGAAAGGTCTTAGTGCTTTAAATGAAACGGGCGTTAAAGACTTCCTCAACGCAAAGTAATGAGTAAAATGACTGCAGATTAAAAAAAAACTAAAGATAGCTCTAAGTTTTACATCCTAATCTTGGGCATTTTAACGCACAAAGGTAGATTAAGTCGTTATTACGGAGGCTAGTTTAAATCTGAAACTATCGGCGCATTTCAAATGTTTTTTGATAAATCATTGGAGATGTTTATATTTTCACTTAAATTGAAAAATATACTTTTATTGAAACAAGTAGCACACTGACGGCCCCTTACACATTTTACACCGAAGTTGTTGTGAAAAAATAAAATTTCTGCTGATAGGAAGATCTGTAAATTCTTCCCGAGTTTAATGTGGATAAATTTTACACTAGTAATCGGCACCCCCCTCCCTTCGCCGAAAATCAATCTTTTTTAGAAAAATTTTAAATGCATAGAAAAGTACGTTTAGTGTGTGAGAAACTCGGTTCGTTTAAAATCGGAACTAGTATGATTTTGACGAGAATTTGTTCCTATGTATTGAAAACGTAGAAATTTTCTGAACGAAGGGTTCTAAACTTAGTTACTTGTGACATTAAGGTACAGTTTTGTGAGGCTGATATCAAAAATTGCGATTTCTAAGGAAATTAAGAATTTGCACACACATGCTGAAAAAGGGGGTTTAGTCGCATGGGGAATAATACTGCCCTGGGCAGGTAAACTGCAGTATCTGCAGAAACGAGATCTTGAAATGTTTGAAGAAACACGTTTTGGATTGCATACTAACAGGGAAATGTTGGAATTAGGCTTTTTTTTTCGCACTTTTTTCGAGTGGAAACCAAATCAGCAAGCTTGTACACTAAAGTAAACGCAAAATGCAAAAATGAAAAGAAAAATGAAATGTTTTCAGTTACTGTCCTGTACCTCCCCACGGTGAAGTAGAGCTTTCTGTTTCATTAAAAAATGATTTGTTAACAGTCAACGTGAAATATCGAAACAAACCGAAAAATGCGTTTCATCTAAAGGAAATTTTTTTTTAGAAATGTATACATGATCGTAGGGGGGGGGGAGGAACGCACCCCCCCCCCCCATTTCATATAAATTACATTCAGTTGTAAGATCACGGTCGCGCATTTCATTGTACAGAAAGTATGAGGCAGTTTCTTTAAGAAGAAAAAAAGGAGGGGGGTGGCTGTGTTAAAGCGAAGCGGTACATTAGATTCTTTAGTAATTTGAGGGGTTTTTTTCTTTGAAACTTTTCCCTCTTGTTAAAGATGACGTTTGAAACAGAATGAGATTTAGATCTACATTAAGGAATATGTTTCTAACGCCAAGCCGTGCAAATTACTTTGATTACAAAGTTTTAACTCTGTTCTGGTGTAAAAACGGTGTTTGTGTATTGGATTCGTCCAAGCTTCTAAGAGGCGTTTTTTTTCATTGCGTTTTTCCTTGCTATAAAGTCCTAGGAGAATGCGGAGAATGTTAAATTTATTTCCCTTTTAGAAATGTGCTTTGTTCACTTTAGAGAGTTCTTCACTCGTGAGATACAGTTCATTATAAAGGATGATTATTTTCTTGTTACTTAAATCGCACGAACTTCTTGTCAATTTGACGAAAAGATGGCTTGGAGTATTTTTACGAAGCCATACGACGAAACATGATGTCACTGTGATTCTTAATCGGACTGGTTTTGCGTCTGGTATAAAGAACATCGTTTAGGACTCAACAATCTGAAATAATTTAATCAGATCTGTTTACATTTTATGTGTTCGAAATAAAAGCAAGGGGAACACTATTATTAGACTCTGAGAAAAATTTGTGAGGGAGTGGGGTGTTTCTAGCAAAAAGCGCCAAAGTAGCGGGATTCTCTTGGTGAAGAGATTTGTGCAAAAAAGAAACGGGAGGGGGGGCAGGTATGATTGGTTCTAGGAAAGTTTCTATGTGCTTGCTGTAAGCGAAAAATTTCGGAGTATAGGCAGAGATACTTCTTAGCGCGTTTTTTTTTTAAACTTATTTGATTTGAGGTCAAGTGTCGTTGTATTTTAACTTTTGATGAGACTTAAGCTGATGTTGTACGTGCTGCTCGACTCTTACTTTATGGTTCGTACATAGATAGGTGTTTGTCCTATTTTTTTTATTTATTTATTTTTTTGAGCAAATGTGAATTGCTCATTATCCTAACTTAACCAAAGTTGATGCTGCTCTGATTTTACAGATTGCTATGACGACGAGAAGCAAACTAGTAACTTTAATATTCATTAAGAGAAAAATTTGTAGTTATCATGATTAAAAATCTTTCATTTTTTTTCAAGGGTTAATTTAAGAATTCATTTTAAAAAAGCAGGAAGGATGTAAAATAAAGTTTTTAAAGGAGAAAACACAAATATAGATGAACTTAAACAGCAAAACTTCATCTAAATGCAAAATTTCCACCGACACATTCCCATCATTTCAGATTGATAAAAGTACATAACGTTATACGCTGTAAATAATCTTTCAAAGTGTACTAGTGGACTTCGGTCATAAAATTTGTCTCTTTATTACCACATTCTAATCACAATTTTTTTTTATGGATGTGCCCGTATTGCCTTTTAAACAAAGTCATCCGTCATAACGTTAAGGGTGCACATTTCTTCGCCATTTCTATTCCATTTCATTTGTAGAAACACGCCCGAGGAGCAGGGTCCAATCGCAATTCGTGACTGCAAAAATTATAATTTGAATTCAAAACGACAAAACTCAAATGAATTCTTGATGCTGGATGTTCATTTATTTTTTTAAAAATGAAACGATTGCTTTTGTGAAGGAAAAGTTAACGATCTAAGTGATGCAACACATCTACCTAGGAATAGTATAGTTTTCTTCAGTCATATCAAAATTTGTTATGTTCAATGTACCTATGAGTTTATTCCATCAAGTGGCTTCAACTTGCGGCAACAACTAGAAAAGATTATTTAAAAGTCTTGTTTATCCCATCTCTTTTAAACAGGATTATTAATTAGTTTTTGTGCTTTTATGTCTATCCTCAAATATTTTTTTGTTTTCATGTGTGTTAATTATTTTCTACCGAACATTTTTATTTGTTACTGTGCCATTTCGTAGAAGTCTTACAACAGGATGCCTAAGAAGGATGAGGGGGGGGGGGGGATTCATTACGTAGCAGTGTTTCGAGTAGTACAAGCTAGCTGGACAAAAGTCAAGTTGAGAATTCATCATTTCATCGTACAGAATTAAAGTGTCCCTATATTCACATGATTTAATTGTTTAAGATGGATATTATTTATGCTGGTAATTGCTTGTTTTCCCTAATTTGATTACCCTATCTGATAATTAAACAATATTAAAATTTTTTTGAAGATAAACGAAGGAGTTTTTGCTCGTTTAAAACCTTTCAAGTGATGGTTATGGTTTTACGCGTTTGTTCTCGGCCAAATTTTCTGTATATAATAGCTGCCCTTTTCTCATTATTAAGGCGTATTATACTGCCGTGCTAAGCGCAAAAGTGGTATCTGCAGTGGAGCTCAAAATGAGAAATTCATGATTAAAGTTTTACAACTCGTTTCTTCGGTTTTTGACTTAATTAAAATGTTAAAATCGCGGTAGTTGTTCGGTAAATAACTTATTCTACATAAGAGCGTATTTTTGTGAAAATCTCAATTTAAAGTTAATGAATGCAGTTACGACAAATTTTTCTCTTCAAAACCTTTTCATATGCTAGGTTAATAGTCAGCACTCTAGAACAACATATTTTTCTCTAGATTACTTTCTTTCGAGTAGGGATTTCTTTAAAGAATTATTGAAGCACCCAAAGCTTTGGGCAAAAAAAAAAAAGTGTTGTACTCTAGTGTGCTCACTACAATAAGTCTTATTATTAATAGGAATACTGTAGCTACTTTGTACAAAAAATTTAGCTCGGGTACAAATGGGTACAAGTCATTAATTGAAAGTTTTGAAATAGGCAAAGTATCCGTCGTTATTCTTTTAAAAATAATTTTATATTGTTTAACTATCAAATAGATTAATTAAATTAGGGAAAAAAGCACTAACTAGTATAACAAATATCTCTTAAACAATAAAATCATATGAAATTATCAACACTTTAACTTTGTGATGAAATGATGTCTGGAACTCAACCGATTCATTCTATTACTAACGGATACGTACCTTTGAAGCTTATTACTCACGTGGCGGGAGGGAAGTTAGATTTAAACAAATAACTAAGTATCATATTCAGTAAGTTACACTTGCTGAATATGATACTTACTTATTTTTAACTTATTTGTAACTTACTGAATATAGTAATTACTGAATATAGTACTGAATACAGTAAGTTACACTTACTGAATATGATACTTATTTATTTTTAACTTATTTTTAACTTATTTGTAACTTACTGAATATACCTGCCCTGCCTTCAAAATTAGAGTTGAACCGAACCATTGTTTCGGTCACTCGTCTGGTCAGTGCTAATTCTGTATTAGCTACCAGTTTGTTTGGCACTCTAGGCTTCCTTAAGGGGTTTTTCACCTCCAGCTCAGTCGATCCTATCCCGGGCTGATGAGTGCTAATAAGCACGAAACTGCAGTCGTCGGCTGGAATCGACTGAGCTGGCGGTGTATTTCATGTAACTAAGTATCATGTTGTAGTAATTGTTGGCATTATCTTAATACCAAAGTTTAGAATTTTGAACATGACTTTTGTCCACCTAGCTTGTACTAAACGAAACACTGTGCGTAAGTTACATTATTGAAATTGTTCAGGGAGTTAGAAGAGATTGTTTAGGAGGTTCTAGTTGAGTCAACTAGCGACAAAATGAGAAAAGATTATTTGAAAAATTTGTTTTTGAGATGAATAATTTACCCAAATAAACAGTGGACAAAATTCGCTGTTTTTCGTGCACATGTTGTGATTCACAAATGCAGTGCTTTTTTAAAATTTATTTGGCTGTTTTCGGTAAGAATAGGTGTAAATAACGACTGTGAGTTGTACTTTTAATAAGAATATTTATAAAATTCAACTGATGTTTTCGTTCTTTTTCAGTAATTTCAACTGCAACTAAATTATCGCAATGTTTTCCCCTGAAGTTAAGGCTTATTGATAACATGTTACTTATAATGGCCTTTATAATTTCCTTAATTTGTTGCTTGATTTAATTTTGCTATTTATGAAAATGTTAGTGATCAGTTTATTAGTTATGCCTTCAAACTATACTATTTATTTTTAGTAATTTATTATTGCAATTTTTCGCCATTACTGGTTTGAAAGTGCTACTGATACATTTAGTATCCGCAGAAATTGAAGACATTGGTGAGAGAGAGAATGAGGGGGGGGGGGATTTTTTAAAAACGTTTAGGAATGAGAAAAGGTTAACTAATTCATTTAAAAAGATTTTTGCCTTTATCAGGGGTGATTGTGTTCCGGTATTTTTACCGAATTTCCGGTATTTTCGGACGTATTTCCGGTATTTTTATGTCCGAAAATACCGGAATTATGTGTTTTTTTTTGTTATGCTTTTATCTCACTACCTCCGCAAACTTTTAAAATTATATAATACTCATTATATATACCTGCAAGAGCCTTAAGATGGACACCTATCCCTTAAGATGAACAAATGTAAAGATAATTTGTATAACACCAGCTCAAAAGTAACTTTGTAACCCATTAAAAATTTAACCAAATGTACACACAATATTTTGACTCAGAACTATTTAATACATTTAATACTATAGCAAAGGTGCACTTAAGTAATAGGGGCCAAAGATTACCCCCCCCCCCCCCGTTCTCACTTTAAAACTTTCAGGTATTTTTTGATGAACTCACAATCACCCCTGCTTTATATATAATATGTTAGAATTTGCCTCTTCAATTTCAGTTATTTTATACAAATTATAACGTTGCTTAACGTGCCAGATCTAAGGGGGGCAGCAATCCAGGCCCTTTCCCCGGGCAGCAACTTCTGGGGTGGTGAACGAATCCACCCTATTTCTGTTTTTTTTTTTTTTTTTTTTTTTTTTTTTCCCTTTGAAATTCGATATAAAAACTTGGAACTAAGATGGGTAGTGGCGGTAGTTTAAAGATTTGCCCTGGTACTGAAAAATCGAATATCAGGTACTAGTTACTTTAGTGCATCGGGTCCAAACCGGTGGTTAGAGAACCCTGGGGGTTCGCGAGAGATAAAGGAGGTTCGCAAAAAAAAAAAAAAATGCTGTGATGGCAGAATTCAATATCGAATCTAGGGAGGGGTGGGGGGGGGAGTAAGCCGTTGGGCGGTAACTTTGTGGAAGCGATAAATCCATACTATTTCTGTGTTTCTTTTCTTTTCAATTAGGAAAACTGGAAACTGGAAGGAATATGGGTAAGGGTGGAAGTTATCAGTTTTTGCCCCGGTTTTCGAAAATTCGTAGATCCCGCCCTGGCGAAATTTTAACGTGCTTAATTGAGATGTACTCTTCAATTGAAACAGTTTTTTTTGTTCTTTATTTACTTGTTTGGGTCTTTCACATTCGTCATACTCTTTGAATGAAAACTTTAGCATACTGGCTGACATATATCGTACATTTAAACAATTAAGTGTGCCATTACAAGGAGAATTTTACTTTGTAGCAACGTTAGTGTACTTCTATATTTTGCAATTATGTTTTAGTTCTTGTTATGAACGATTGAGCAACCTCAAACTTTGAAAATCCCTCACTTTATTGTGTATTTCTGTATGAGTGGGGTTTTTTTGAGCAATCACGATTGCTTATTGTTCTCACTTGACTGTTTTGATGTCCTATCATTTTATTTTCCCACCGCCACCCTCTGCAGCACCACCGTCGACCGGGTCCTCACGATGCTGCACCTATAGTGAAAGCCGTCTCCCGATTGCATCCATGTCCTTCACACACGAGCATACATACACAAATACACACACACGAACACACACACACAAACACACACACACACAAACACATACACACAAACACACACCACCACATACACACACATAAACATACATACATACACACACACACACATAAACACAACAGACACAAACACATGCCTGCACACACAAACACACATACCCCCCTACACACAAACACACATACCCCTACACACAAACACACATACCCCCTACACACAAACACACATACCCCTACACACAAACACACATACCCCCTACACACAAACACATACCCCCTACACACAAACACATACCCCCTACGCACAAACACATACCCCCTACACACAAACACATACCCCCTACACACAAACACATACCCCCTACACACAAACACACACGCCTACATACACACACTCGTGATTGCGAAAAACATAATTTGAATTCAAGATGTCGTAGTTCAAATTAATTTTTTTTTGCTTGCTCACATGACTTACAAGCCAACGGATTCGCAAACATCTCGCGAATTTTGAAAGGGGTTCACAGGGGAAGAAAGGTTGGGAACCGCTGCTTTAGTGAAATCATTTGTTCTGTATTAGTTTCCACGCTCTTGCTCAAAATATATATGAGGTAGTGAAAAGCAAAGGGATACAAGTAGTAACATTAAAAATTTGGAGATAACCAGTACAAATGGTAGGTGAACCCCCCCCCCCCAGCCCTCTGTCTTTGGGCAAGAGATAGTACTAGTAGCCCTGGTAGGTGCTGCTGTATAGCATGACTTAGAAAAAATATTCATTGGAAGTCTACCTAGGACGTAATCTTTATACGTGTTTTACTCAAAACTTGAAAATGTCCACTTGCATCCCTTTGCTTCTCACTGCATCATATCATTAGGGATGGGAACGGTGAAGAAAACCGTAAATATTGGATAAAAAAAGTTTTTTCGGTTTCCTCCCAAGGGGTTTTATGTTTTCTTGAAAAATTCGTAATTTCTTGCACATAGTAATGTACAGAAAAACGTAAAATTTTTCGGACGCCAAGCTTTATTTTTGTTGCAACATGTGCTGTTAACAAGTATGCAAATATTTTCGCAGAGTTTCAAATACACATTAAATGAGTTGATAATTCTAATTTTTTGGCCCAAATAAAAATCAACATAATTTTCAAATGTGTTAACGTCCCTAAAAATTATTAAAATCTCTGCAAAGTTGTTGAAATTATTTCATCTATTGATTAATGACATGCTTTACTTTTTTCAATTTGCATGCGTTCATTTTATCCGACTTATTGACACGTTTAGTTTAAACAGTTCTGAAATTCTATTATCTTGAATTTATGTTGTGTACAGTAGAAAGCAATTCTTGTTTTAAATTTGTATTTGCATAGAATGTTGATGCTTTCCTGAATTCAAATTTCCTGTTTTACTTTTCAGATAGTTTGATCATCATGCGCTCAAGTTACGTGAGTAAATTTTTCGTATTTTTTACTAATACGAATAAAATGAGAATTCGAAATTATTTGTGGAATTTATTATTTTTGTGAATGTTACTTGAAATTTCATTAAATTCTCTCGGTAAAATAATTAACTTATAGGAATGTATAGATGCTGAAGGAACTTATTTAAAATGCACTAGATGTAAGCAAAGAAATGTGCTATTTGGCGATGTCGATCTCATATTTGGGTAGCAAAACAACAAATTGATGCTAAACAGACGGCACAAATGGACAAATGCTATTTTTTAAATTTTTATTCCAGACAATTTATAAAAGTTGACCATTGTGGCAAATCTTCTGGCAACCTGTTCGTTTACTTTCGGTCCATCTTTCCTTGAACAGAGAATAGTTTTCAATCCAGATTTTAAGTAGGCGAACTATGTATTTATAATTAAGAATTACACATTGAAACGTTTTGTTTTGTTGGGTTGCTTTTATGCTTGGATTGTGTAAAAAGGAATGTTCCTCATCCAGTTCAACGCTAGTTTTCCTTCAACTTAAAGCATCTTCACTTAAAAAAAAATAAAGTTAGACACATTTTCTCGCTTACGTATCTCTTCTCTACTAATAATAAATCTGAAAGTCTGTCCGGATTTCTGCCTGGATCTCTGTGACGTACATAGCGTCTAGACCGTTTGACCGATTTTCATGAAATTTGGTACACAGTTAGTTTGTAGCATAGGGTGTGCACCTCGAAGCTATTTTTTGAAAATTCGATTTTGTTTTTCTATTTCAATTTTTAAGAACATTTTTAGGAGCAAAATTATCATAAGATGGACGAATAAATTACTAAATTATCATGACGTAGAACCGTAACATGGGAAGAGCGAATGAACATAGCCAATTGGCGAGAAATTCATCAGCCATTATTTATAAATATACAGGCGAACCAAATAACCTTTTGATTCTTCTGCGGGCAAAGCCGTGCGGGTACCACTAGTTATATATAATCTTGTATACAAGCTGTAAGTGCGTTAAAGGTGAAACTTATTTTATGTGCAATTTTTAAATGGATTTTTAATATTTTAAATGAGTTCTTTTACACTTAAGCCTATCCAGCATTGCAATTGTAAAGTTAGGCACTTTCAAACTTGAAGAATTTTGATGTTTTACGCGTGCGATTTGAAATTGCAATAACGAAATGGAATACGCAAGGGGGGAGGGAGCAGTTAGTGTGAAGAAATGTTAGTATAAAGATATCGTCAATCAGCGTGAGAATGTAGGAGACAGATTTCATATAAAAAGTGAAGTGTGCGACTAAATGTGTGTCCTACGTATCAAATTCATTCTTTGTACTGCTAACCATTTCTGAACTGTGCGAGATACGTACGTGCTTACAAACGTCACGAAGAAACTCGATAAAATGACATCTGTCTAAGCATTAGTATATACTTATGTTCGTATGGACGAATTAAAATGAAATGAATCGAAACAGAAATCTAATTGCGAGTTTATTTTTTTGATTTATTTTGTGAATATAAAACCCCTTTAGTTCATTCAAGCATGTATAAAATAGCTCAAATGATAAACGCTTATTTTGTTTTGTAATCGTCCCCTGATTTATTGAAAATTAATTTATATTATGTTCTAGACTTTTCAGTTTACTTTCTTTAAATGTTCTTGAATTTAAGTAGTCAATAAGAACTGTGAAATTTTGAAGTGTGAGTCTGAAATTTTTTTGAATTTTCACGAACTGGAGTTAGTGAAGTTTAATTTTTAATAACTATGCTGCTGTTGTCAGTCAAAAGTTCTAGGTCTATGGTTTTGTTTTTAAAAATTTTTAATTTATTGAAAATAAGAAGTTAAAATTGAGAAATTTCGGCGTAAAGTATTTTGGCAAAAACTGAATAACACTTAGACGGGAGTTATGGTGAAAACCTGAATTCGGTGAGACTAAATAATGGAAGAAAATGTATTATATCAAAATGCGACGCTTATGATAAGCAGTAAGTTGCAGCCCTCAAGCCAGGGCCAAGGCATACAAAATGTGCTAAATTAAGCTACTCGAATCCTTGATTCAATGAAAGGACATTTGTCTCCAGCTAAGTTAATTGCTATTCTAGACTGTCGAGTCTATTAGAAGGGCAAAACTGCCAGGTTTGGGTATCTTAATTGGTTGAAATTATTCTCATATATTTATATAATAGCGAATGATAGAGTAACGTTCCTGACGTCATCAACAATAAAACTCTCTCCACGACATAATTCGATAACATGTTTTAGTAATGAATAAAATATGACAACGTATATAAAGTACAAATTGAGAATGAAAAAAGGTTAAAACCTTTTAAACCTTGTTTTTTAACCTTTTTTCATTCTCAATTTGTACTTTATATACGTTGTCATATTTTATTCACTATGCAGTACAAAGTTTTCGACTACTTTTTATGTATGTTTTAGTAATATTTAAAATGCAGGGAAAGTCTTTGACAAGGCTGAACTGGATCTGGTCACTTAATTGTTTTACTGGTAAGACTGATTTCAGGGGAATGGAAAAACAAAAAAATGTTGAACAACAACCGCTACCTACTGGAATTTAGGGTTAATCCACCAGAGTTAGGGTTTAAATTTCAACTATCAAAATATCCCCCAACAGGCAATAGGGAAATTTTCGATTTTGTTTTTATGATAGAGTAACATGTATGAACATCATAGGTGAAAAAAATTTTGCGATACGATAAGTAGTTTTTTTTTAAAATTAATTTTTAAAGTTCAAGCGCTTGTGACGTCAAATGGCATAGGAAGTGACGTCATGCACTCTTCCGATAGGGGAGAAGCCGATTTCCCAAAAATAAAAATATCAGCGGGCTCAAAATGTCCCTTGCGAAAACAAGGGGTCTTCGGCGGAAGGCTGCCCATTAGTGCCCTGTGACGTAAGCTCGTGACGTTTCAGAAGAGCGCACTTTTGCGCGTGGATTTTTAAAAATTCATTAAAAATCAATCACGGTGTTTTAAAATTCGGCGATGGTGAACTTTTTGGTTTTGAGGTTCAATTAGCAATATCCAATAGCCAAAATATGAACATTTAATAGGTTGCAACTTCCCTATTGCTTCGTTCAAATGTAGAAGCTATTCGCACCCGTCATATCTTGAAGGGACGATTTTCTAGTCTCAGAATATTGAGTTTAATGAATTCCGGATACTTATAAAAAAAAAAAAGTAGAAAAAGCAGAAAAGGATAAAGATGCATAAAAATATAAAAATGCTAAGATTTAAGAAAAAAAAAACAGTATGGAGATAGATAATTTTCGAAGTATTTTGTTTTTTTTTGTTTTAAATTTTGAAAAATTAGCAGAAAGAATACAAAGCTTGACATTTCTATGTGTGATTTGATCTGATAACTTTAAACTTCTCATTGTGAACGTTAAAATGTTGTTAGGTATTAAAACACTAAACTTTTGATAAGTAATACATTATGTGCATTAATTTCTTTCAATTCATATCTTGAAAAGAGAATATCAGAGATTTTTAAAATATGAAGATAATTTCATAAATTGCTTATTTTAAAGTTTCTTAATTCATTTATGTATTTTCAAAACACTTACTGCGTTGCTATTTGTTATTTTTCAAATTTATAAATACGGTGTTAACTCAAGTTTTTCAACAACAAAAATCAGCATTCTTGTTTGGGAAAAAGCTCAGCACTCTATCAGTATGTACACACTTGCAGTGGATTTATGTCTGGAGAGATAATGTTCGATCACTCAAGTTTAAAAGTGATTATTATAAAACAAGCTTAAATAAATTCAGTCGCTCGTAACATTGTTAAAGTAGTACGTAGCTGCAAGAGTTGTATCTGTAAACAGTATGTGTGTATATGTTTTTTTAAATCTCAATATGAGTTTAAAATTGTGTAAGCAAAATTCATGTCTGTCGGAATATGATTTCATGTATTGCATGCATTATGTACTGCATATATAGTGTATTAACTCACCGATCAACACAGCTATCTCCAGGGCCCCAACCCACCGGCTGAACCACACATACGGATATTGTGCGGCTCTGAGAAGTTGAGCTCCGACTCTGACAAGATTTACCTCTGTTTCAGAAAATATAGAGGGGTAATTGGCTCTAAGTTGGTTGAGAAACTTTCTTAGTAGTTTCTCAAAAATATTCCAACTAAAATCCGAGCTAATAACACGTCTATTTTTCAATAAGCTCAATATAAACAAAGTCAAGGTCATAGCTCAACTAACCAGAGCTGCACTATAGGTACGGGGAATCCTGGAGTGGTATGTCATCTGTAAATAAACACAAGAGGACAATTATGTAGAGCAATTATGTGGTGTAAATTTCGACAATTATGTGGCATTATGTAGAACTTATTAAGGTTTGTCGTCAATGCAAAAGTAAAGAGCTTATGGAGGAATTCTGCAATTTGGGCTTTTTGACGTTGGTTTTTCATACTTTATGAGAACTATATTTATTTTCTCCTTTTAGGAAAATCGTATTTTATTTTATGAGAGCATGCTAGCAATTAAAAAAAAAAAATAAAAATGCCAAATTGAAACCTGGTGCAATGTCAAACCAGTTGTGTAAAATGTTAAGATAAGAAATGTTAATTTTTCTTTCCTTAACATGGAATTTCTATTTTTCTCTCTTTCAGTGCTTTTTTCTTAACCTCCCCCCCTTTTTTTGGAATTTCAATGTTATAGCTCCCTTGCTCAAATTAGTAAATTTGTAAAGTTTAGTTTTGAGTAGTTTTCTTATTTTTTTCTGATTATTTTTTGAAAAATTTTAATAAATAAAACTTAATAATTTCATTAGAAAATGTACTGAGTAGACCGTACATGAAATACTATGCATGAAATCTGTTAAAAGTGATATTGGTACCAAGATTCTTTTGTTATTGCCACTGCTGCAAAATATGATAAATTTTGATGTAGTCGTTGGAATATTGGTAAGAAACTGTAATAAGATGTATGGAAAATTTTATTAAAATTGTATTTGAGCTTAAATGCTGCTTAATACCCCCCCCCGCTATTTCTACTGCTGACTGCGGTGTATAGATACTGATAATGCAAGAATGATATAGAGCTACTTTTCACATTTATTGTTTTTGTTTGTATACCATTGGGTAACACTTTGTACTGAGCTGTTAACTTTTTTTTTTATTACACTGTTAGGGAATTTAATTTTCCTTTGAAAAACTGTTTTTATGGTTAGTTATATTACAATTATTTCTAAAGCCTTATCAAATTAATTGTTGCCTGTGCTTTTATCACAGTCACTGAGTAACTTGGATGAAGGTCTGGACTTGTTCTAGGCGAGAGTCCAAGTCAGATGACTTATAATGGGCATTGAAAAAGAAAGTGAAGGTAAACATGCAAATTCAATATTTTAATACAAAATAATAGTTTTACTCACTTTCAAAGTATTTTTTTTTTGTATGTACACTATAATGTATTTAAAACAATACTGTAAGTGCCTTTATTTAAAGCATTAGTTTAAGCCTTAGTCTTTGAGTAACTTGGATGGAGATCTGGATTCACTCTGGGGGGAAATCCAAGTCAAATGACATATCAGCACTACAAAGGGGAAATAATTTAAAAAATATCTAGGTATTTATATATGTAATAATTTGTTGAAAGATACGTTTGGAAAAACTTAACAAAACAAATTGCATGTAATTTTTAAACTATTTAATAAAAATAACGCGAAATAAAACAAATGCATTAAAAAAGCTGTAAAAACAAACTCGTTTTATTTGAATACTATATGTGATATGCATAGATTATTAACTTAAATAATTCTAATGTAAATCGTTGTCAGTGCCGTCTCTGAGCAACTTGGATAATGAAGGTCTGGACTTGTTCTGGGCGGGAGTCCAAGTCAGATGACATGTAATGTGCACTAAAAAAATATATATGAAAACAAAAATAAATTAAAAAAAAAAAAACTAAACCTCAAACTAAAATGAGAACAGAACTTTGTTTTAAAAAATAATACTAAGAAGCGAAGTTCCTTCTTCTCTTCAAACAAGCAAGCGAAAAAAAATCAAAATTCAAGTCTGGGAGAATTGTTAAACCAGTAATCATGCATGTTAAGGAAAGAAGTGGTGAATTTTCTTTTCTTAGCGAAAGAATTTTACTTTTCTATTTTTCATTGATTTTTTTCTCTTTTTTTCGTAAGAAATGCAATGAAATAATAGATGCTTGTTTGGAGAAATTTTTAATTTGAATATATTGAATTAATTAAAAACACACAATAATAAGTAAAGTAAATAATTACATAAAGTAACAGATATTACTCCAGTAATGGATAAAAAAATAGGTGAAGGAGTGAATAAAATGAATTAAATATATTTTGTTAAATATGTTTTAAAAGCTTTTGTTTATGTTAACATACAGTATATAAACTTCGAACAGTTTTTATTTGTGGCAACTTTGTTTTACACTGATTGAAAATTTTCTGCCTGTATGTTAAATAATATGTTCTTTAGAAGGAAAAAGTTCTCGTTCTATGTTTGTGTGCAATTTAACTTGTTTTTCATTTTATTACATAGTCTTTGTGTAAGATACAAAAAATTTTATTAAGTGCCTTTATCTCAGTCTCTGAGCAACTTGGATGAAGGTCTGGACTTGTTCTGGGCGGAAATCCAAGTCGGATGACATCTAAAAAAAAATAATAATAAAGCATAAATATGTTAAAAAATAAATTAAAACACAACAAGTTTTAATGAAATACGTATTTACAGCTTTTTTATGAACAGAAACTTTTTTCTTGGAATAACTTTTCTAAGAGTTTTGTTTCGTGTGATTTTGATGTGTGCTGTGTTTATTTTCATAGTGTCTGCTTTTAGGTATAGAATAAGTTCCTGTTTTATTCTTGTTCCAAAAAACTGTATTTTGTTTCATAGTTTACTTGGAAATCAAAATCGTTAAAGGCCTTTATCTCAAGTCTCTGAGCAACTTGGATGAAGGTCTGGACTTGTTCCGGGCGGGAGTCCAAGTCAGATGACATGCAGTGAGCACAACGAAAAAATAACTTAGATGGGAATTTTGTTAGTTTTTGCTCATGTGTATAATTTTCTAGCCTTGTTAAGAATTTTGTATGAACGTTATAAAATACTCTGCAGTTAATATATCGGAGTTGCTAGCTGTGAAGATGTACAAGCTGTGAGTCCTGGAGAACTAACAATTGCCGTGATGTGTTCCGAAAACCACTTAAGACATCATGTTCTTTTGCTTCGACCCTATTTCTTGTAATAGCACAAATGATTTATAGTACTTACCATAATATCGTATATTTGGTCATCAATTTGGAATTAAGTATTATAAATATAAATATTTTTATTTTAAACTGTATCACACTCTGGCGGCATGTCCTTGCGAATAGATTGCTTGCAGCTACTATTGAAATTTGTTGTGGCACTGAATTTGTTATTTTAAGCTATTGAATATGAACTATTTTTTACGTGACATTATTACATCTATGATACGCGATTACAAAAAATATGTGGATATAGAACCGCGATGAGACAGACGTGCAACCTGAAGCCCTATATCGTAGCTTAAGTAGCGACCAGCCCGCCATCTTTGTGCAAAACGATGCTTTCCTCGGTCTGCTACGCTGAAGTAGCGTGTGTTTCTTCTTGAATGTGGTGTTTCTTGATTGTGAATTAACATGGAGTCAATAAGAAATCACAATTAAGAATTAAAGTATGCTAATCCACCATAGCAGACATAGAAGAAAGCATTGTTTAGTCCCAAGATGGCGGGCTCGCCGCTACTTAAGCTACGATTCAGGGCTTTAGTGCAACTTTCCGATTCAAGAGTTGTGTCCAGACTGTCTCCAAGGGGTTCATGCATACCCTATAGGCGGGATGGCATCGGTCACTTTCCTTACATAAACACTGCGACTGCGTGCTGTACATGGGGTGTAGTTCTGATGTGAGAAGGTGTTTTTTCCCAGCATACATACTTCAACTGATTGACACTGAAGAATTCAACTATATTTGAAGTTAGTTCTAACGATACAGTTGACAATAAAATTAAATATTTGTAAAAATATTAAGCATTAAATCGTGAAAAGTTTCTCGGTGTGACACACACAGAGAGCTGTGGGCTTGAAAGTTTGAAGTGCGAATATCAATATTTAAAAAACTACAATATTTAAATAAGGAAAGTATTTATATTCTACCAATTTCAGTTTTAGAGATTAATCACTGATATGGTTAATTGCTTATGTGAAAATTCAA
Organism: Uloborus diversus; assembly: GCF_026930045.1. Taxonomy (NCBI): domain Eukaryota; kingdom Metazoa; phylum Arthropoda; class Arachnida; order Araneae; family Uloboridae; genus Uloborus; species Uloborus diversus. Next base: position 1,948,858 of record NW_026557987.1, on the reverse strand, counting down.
AATACTCATTTTAGTTCAATATTTAAATTCTTGAATCCATGTTGGAGCTAGTGTACAAGCGAAGCATATGAAGGGCACAATACCTACCCCCCCCCCCCCCCTCTTTATCTCCTAAAGTAAATAATTTGCATTAATTAATAAATATTCAGTTGAATCTCACTTAAGAGTTTCAAATACTTTCAGTCATGCTCATATTTGCAAATGCATAAACTAATGTGCGCGAGATGTGTGGTCAATGTGACATTCCACTTTTTTTTTCTAGTTCTGCAAATTTTGTCTGATAACGACGAATTCGGAGAGGGTATTGCAATAAAGTAGTTGTTTTTACTTCCTTTTACGTAGCAAAGGAAGTATTGTATTCGTGAAAAAATTTTAACTCAAAATTTTGCCATAATTTCCATTTTGCTCACCCCGGAATGAATGTTGAGTTTTTTCCCCCAACCCGGTCACGTGTGCATATTTATTTACCTATGAATGTATGGACGCCCGAACTATCCATTTTGACGATCTTAGAGTTAATTACAGAAGGTTTTCTCGTGACGTCCGTCTGTATGTGCGTATGTGTCTCGCATAACTCAAACTTTATTCCGTAGAAAGATAAAATGCGGTTAGTAGACTCCTAGTGGGATCTAGTTGTGCACCCCTCCCCTTTTGGTTGCATTCGGATGTGCGTAAAGGAGCCACCTTTGCTTTGCGGGGGGGGGGGGATTCATTGTTAATTTCAATGCAAACTGCAGTTGTAAAATAATTTGGCAGACGACACTTTGACGATATATCGCTAGGCTTTTGGTCTTCAAGTTTTGCCGCAGACGTGGCGACAAACTTGCCGCTTTTTTTTTGAAACTGGTTTAAATTTGGCTCTTATTGGCGACATTTAGAGAATTAACCATTGAATCACATAAAAATTACCAATATCGGGAAAAATAATCTGTGTTGAACGTTTTTTTTGCTTCGGTTCTGTATAAACTAGGGGCTAAAATATTTAAAGTATCTATTTGCTTACTCCAAGGCAATATTATCATTAAATTGGCGTAAAAGATAGTCGAGTGATGCACACACATCAGCTCTTTTCTTGTAGTCTTATTTTTAATTGTGCCTAATAGTTCTTGTCGGATGTAGTACATGCTAGTATTTAACATTCTGTAAAATTCTTTGTTTTGTTTTGGTAAATGGAAAATCTCCTTCCTCCCAAAAATTAAGTTTTTGGCGCCCCTGAATGTACTGTCAATCCAATATCAATTTCGACAATCCCCCCCTCTACCTTATTGAGTTATATCACGTTGTCTATATGTGAACATGCACTTCGCATAAATAGTTAAAGGATGCAGTTTCATATGTAAGAACCTGCATAGCGGCAAATTATGCATTTCCTTTTTTGGTTGCAGTTGGACGTTCTAGGAGGGAATTTTTACTCTTTGGGGGTTTTCGCCAAGCAATGCTTGTTTGAAGTAATTTATTGCGTAATGCAAACTGAAGAGGCGTCATAAGTTGGCGTAATATTTTTCCCCAAAAATTGAGCGCATAATCTATTGTCAATTACGTGACATTTGCAAGCTTCCCGTAGAACCAGTGTTTAATTTCGTCGACGTTTCTGTTATGAATATCTGTTAAATCGTCTTTCTTTCATCAGTTCACAAAACACTACGCGCAAATATTTAAAATTAACTATTCCTTTCACCTTAATGACTGTTTATGATTTAGTTTTTTCTTTAGTTGTCCGTGTTCCATTTAGTTAATGTGATTGCAATTTCAAGTTTCCGGCGCCAATTAAAATGTCAAGTTTCTTCGAGATTGAATGTACCGTTCTCTTCTTTTACTGTCTTTTACAGCTGGTGAAAGTGTTTAAAAATTCTTTAAGAAACAAAAAGCGGTAAAGAAAATCATTCAAGAAAAACATCTAATTATATAATTTCTTGTAAATGCTTAAAATGTCTATTAAAACAGTCGAACTCCAACTATCCAAATCCATTGGGATTGTATCACAATCGGATAATTGGGGTTTTCCGAAAAAGTCTATTTTAAGTAATTACAGTTTATTACGTTGAAAATGAGAAAGGGGATCAACTATTTTAAAAGAAAAAGAGCTTTTGGTGAATCAAATGAAAATAACTCTTTTTTTATGTTATAGCATAATAACAAGGGCTATACAATAGTACATTATGTACTAATATTATTATTGCACATTAGTACACATGTACGTACCGTACTTTAAGTGAGAGAGTGCTTGTTGAATAGCTCGGGCAAAGAGTAAACTTAGACTCACTCTGGGAATAGCGCATACACGGGATTATTATTTTGGGAATCGCAGTACGTTTTTGTGTTTTTTTAGGAACATATTGAAAGTGGTTAGAATAATCGGCGGATTGGATAGCAGGAGTTCAGATCGTTGGACTACGGATAATTAGAGCTCTACTCTACTGTAATGCATAGCTTATTTTTGAAAGCACGAGAAAGTCATGTGGTGTGCACATCAGATTATTGTTTCGAGTATTTTTCCATGGTTTTGAACACATAGGTGAGATACGAGAGTTAATAAATGGAATTGAGTAATCAACTCATTATTTAAAAAAAGTTGCCTGTTTATGCAGATGCTATGTTCCATAAATGCATTAAAAACACCTGGCACATTAAAAAATTTAACAGTGTCATAAGGACAATGTATTCAAGAGAATTATTTTATAAAAAGGGCTTTAAGGTAGTTTGAACATTTTATAATAAATTTCCAAATTAATAAATTTTTCGATTAAAGTTTATTTCTTCCACTTCAGAAGTGTGAACTCAGTTCTAGGCCTACTCCAGAAATTTTGAGAATGCGTGGAAATTTGAAAACATCTTCAATTTTTGAAGATGTAGCAATTAATAAGGATATATTCTCATGAATAAATTTAATTCACACTGTTTAAATTTGGTGGAATCTATTATTTTTATGTTGTATAACTTCTGATATTGAATCCTTTTTCTTTCTACGTTTTCGTGTCTTTGCTGCTTATGGAGTCGAAAAGCATGGAGATCTGGAGTGGTTGAAAAATTCTTTAAAAGACAAGGTGAGTCATTCAAATATCTCATTTTTCTGATAAGTTTAGTGTACATTTGTTTCACCACAAGATGACCCTACACAAACGTTTTAGATTGTAAAATTCACAGCTGTGAGAAGTCGTCAATTAGATTATAAAATCGCCAATGCTGAATTAACATTTTACCAATTGTTTTCACATTCAAATAGTGCAGCGTCTCTAAAATTGAGTTTCACGGAACCTCCATGTTACACTAAGATCACTCGGGGTTCCGCAAAATTCGTTATTTCTTTAACTTCAAATTAGTAACTCAAAAAAGTCGGTAAAATCTTTACTCAAACCTTTCTTATCAATGTTTTCCGAATGACCAGTTGAGAAAATATCAAAATGGGCTTTAGAAACTCGTTTATTTTCATTGTACGACCTTAGATTCTATCTACTAAAATATGGAACTTTTTATTGAAATGATGTTTCTTGATTCATTCTTTCTACTGAAACTCAACACTTTGCCGTTACTGGTGTTCTGGCGCATTTAATAAAATTATAGATGTACTGCAACTGTTACGAAAGATTGTATCGGCTCAATTATACCAATTTCAGCTACATATGTTTGCGCGGTGTTCAAAATATTTGTGCCACAAAAAACAAATACTGTAACAAAGGGCTTCCCATACTATGGTTCACGGGCTCCTTGGGGGTCCGCCGAAACTTAGTAAGGAGTTTGCAGCCAACTTCAAACAAAATTAAAAACAAATTATAAAAAAAAACTAGGGTAACAACCCCAGTAATAGGCACTTTAAGAGTTTGTCCTTAAACTTACCTCTGTTTTCATTTCTTAGAAAACAAATATTTACTCGTAAAAATTTTTGTATCAAAAAATGCACATCTGTGCATCTATTCAGTTCACTAAAAGCAAAAATATTTGAATAGATATTTTTATAAAAATTAATGTATAAAAAGTTACCAAAATCACCAGTACATACCTGTCAACTCTACTGGTTTTTTCCTTGAGATTCCTGGATTTTGATCATTTCTCTTGATTGTGTATATGATGTAAGGAACATTTAGTTGCACTAAGAATGATCATAAGAAATCCCTTTTCTTCCCCAAATAACAATGATAAAACTATCGTAATCATCCACTGGATTTTTTAAACATCTACTGGATTTTTTCCCAGTAGATGTTGGCAGGTATGCCAGTAATTGGCACCTGATACTCCAGTGTATGACACCTTGTGATCCAGTGATTGGCACATGTTAATAAAACTGGAAAATCACTTTTAGATTACATACAAACTTCATCATCATAACATAACTAATGTTAATTTAGAGTTGATAATTTCACATAAATTAATGTTAAATTACACATCTTAGCGTTAAAAACGTATTTTAGAGAAATAAAAATTTGGAATGTTACATGAAAAAAATATCGTGATTACTGCTGTTTCATCAGTCGGTATGCAGTTTTGATTTTAGGAATTTAGCTGTTTTCACATGTTGTTGTTTTGTGCCAGCTAGGTTGGCAATTCAGGGTGCGCTGCTTCACTTTTCCAACTGTACCGTAATTTGGTGTGAAGTCCGACTTCCACAGTACACACATGCCATAGGGACCCATTTATAGGGTAGGCAACCATACACAGCATAGCAACACATTCACACAAAGGAGGGACAAGGATAGGAGAGAGAAAGTACATCCATTCCCGATCCGGGATTCGAACCCGAGACCACTGCATCGCAGTCAGACGCCTCTGACCACTAGACATGGCGGGCAGCAGCTGTTTTCACGTAAAAAAGAACATTAAACCGATGATTCAGAGGGACCGCGCAAAAAAAAACTTCTCTACAGTCGCAATATCTGACTGTGATGGCAACACATATATATATTTTTTTAATTTAACAGTAGATCCTGGAGAATTCAAATCAATAGTAGAACCCATATAATATTTTTGCTGCAAAAGTATCAGAAACCAAACTAGTGACACATTGCGCAACACATTAGGAACATGTGCCAATTACAGGGGACTAGCAAAACTGAAGCACCACTAAATGGTAACCATCATTTCTTCAAAAACTCCAAAAGAGACAAAAATTTACTTCTATTCTCTCAAAATAACATTTTCAACTAAACAAAACTTTCGACAACCAAAATTTCAAATAAATTTTAAGTCAGATTTTAATGAATTGGTGTGCATGCTTCCCTTAATCGAGAGAAGAAGCTTTTGCAACAAAAATGTCTGATTCGACACAAGCCACAATTGTTTCTTTCCTATGCACTGCCACCACTTAGTAACATGAATTGAAGTTATAATCTGTAAAGTAAATGCACATTCAGTTGATATATAGCCTTCTGCTTTTAAAAGAATGGATATGGATCTTATTTTATGACATTTATGTTTTAAGTGCCAATTACTGGTGACCTGCCAATTACTGGGGGTGTTACCTTATCATCAAATTTTGCATTTGAAAACTAGAATTTTCACCTTCAAATTAAGGAGTTGTCTTTGGAGCCCTACTCCCCGACATCTCAAGGACAATGTTACAAGACCATGAGTAGGTCTTCGAACCGTTTTCTTCTTCGACTATACTGTACTGTCCGTCGTCATGTGAATATGAATGTTTGACAGACATTAAACTGCGCCCAGTGGCGTAGCTAGGGTGGGGCGGAGGGAGCGGTCCGGCCCGGCGGCATTTTTTGGGGGGCGGCAATGGGGTAGTTTCCAAAATTTTAAAAGTATTTTTTTCTGAAAGAGCATGCTCAAAAACATAGGATATGACCTTTTTTTAAATAATTTGACTACGTTTAATATTGAAAAAATACTTTAATCGGTGCGCTTTCATTGTTTACGGCTTCTGCCGATGACATCACAAATGATGAAATGCCATTCAGTGTTGCCATTCACAGTGCAAAATATTTAATTCGTATCTTTACTCACGTGCATTGGCAACGATACGGTTAATAGCAAGCGTAGAGCGCAATTGTAATTCGCTTCTTGATTATCATAACGTGGAAATGCGGTAGAAGGATGCGCCAAAATGCATCATTTGTGACGTCATCAAGACCACGCCTTGTTTGAAAAATCGGACATTTAAAAAAATTTATTATAAAATAACTGTTGGGAAAGTAAAAGTATTTTCTACATATTTTTTTGCTCATTCCATCCATTTCAATGACTAAAAGTAGTACTTTTGACTGAAGGAAACCACCCCATTTCACACTTTTAATGCGAAAAAATTTAACGCGTTTTCCCAATAAGGAAATCATGCTTTTGATCTACTACTGGAAGCAAAAAAGAAAAAAAAAGTCTTCGAATTGTAAGGTTTTAGTACGACTATGGAAATACAATTACTCTAATACGAAACATGTGTTTTTCTTGTGGACATCTCGGCACTATTGTTTGTTTTTTCTCTTCCTTCGTCTGAACCTTTAAACTGAGAGGTGTTAGTGTAAAGTCAAGGAACTATGTTTTTTTTCTTTTGTTAATTTTAACTATTACGGAGGAAACAATAAATTTCATAACCTTTCGTTAAACTATGAAGCTACCATTTGATTTTAAGGAAGTTCCGAGGAAACCACCTTATATATATATATAAAAAAAACTTTTTTTTTTAAATTAAAGTGAAAACAAGAGTACAAGGAGAGAGGTCTCAAATGGTGGGCGATTTCTTGCTCATTTTCAGGATAGCATTATCTGTTTAAACAACTGCATTGATTGGTCATTGAGTACAAAATGTTCACTAAGACAGAATGAATTTTATGTTTATTTTATTAAAAAAAGTATTAACTCGAATAATTGCTTGTACTACTGCATTATATCAACTAATTCCTTTATACAATGAGTTTCACATTTAGTCATTTTATGGAAAGGTTTTTAATTAGTAAAATAATTTCTGGTCAAAGTCTTTCACATTTCGACCTCAGTTAGTGAAAAAGAGAATCGTCCAAATTTGATCTCGATACATTTCCTAGGGATAACGTCCACCCCATCCCTTTACATCTCATCTTTTAGCCTAATCCTAATTATCGAGTTTTTATGATTTCAATACCAACAAATTCCTTAGGACGGTCAATCCCTGATTCTTTTTGTATAATGATTAAAGATAGTAATCTCACACACTGAGTAGGTGTAACTTAATTAAAACTAGTGTTCGCCCAGTGGTCGAAATTCGACCATATTCATAAATGAATATTTGAGAACTTTTATGAATTTAACTATTTCCAACATTTTTATTTCTACTCTTACTCGTGTTTACTGCATATCTGAAAACATACAATTTTCATACGGGCACATAATACCAAAATAATAATTTAAGCCAATTTCGCTTTTTATCTGTTAATCTGAAAATAAATGGATGAAAGGGGGTATTTCAGTAATGGTGTCGTTTCCGAAATTTAAGAAAGTATTTTTTACTGTAAGAAGATGCTTAAAAACAAAGGATGTACCCATTTTTTAAATAATATGAAAAAATTTAATATTTTTTAACAACTATTTTAATTGGTGCGCAGATTAAAATTAATTTTTTGGCATCAAAAGCGATAAAATGCCACTGATTGATGCCATTAGCGCACAGCGCAAATTATCATAATCCGAAAACGCGGTTGAGAGCAAACCGTAAATATTTAGCGCGGCAATGGAGTCGCGCGCCAAAGTACATCACTTATTACATCATGAAGACCACGCCTTATTTCCAAAATCGGACATTCAAAAGTTTTTAAAAAACAACTGAGGAGAAAATAAGTTTTTTCTGGCTCAACATTTTTTTTTCTTATTCTATTTATTTCGGTGCATAAAAGTAGTACTATTGATTGAAGGAAATAAACCCATTGAGAAATTGGTGTGGTCGACAAATAGCTAGCTTGAATATTATTTTGGATATCATGTTGCTTTGCGCTAACCCTAGGCAAATAAATATTTCCCTACGCTTTGTTTACGTATGCAAAGGAAAAAACATTTGGCATTGGAAACAAAAAAAAGAAGATTGACGCCATTGGATAAAAATCGCCAATTATCCAATTTTCGAAATCTTCCCGTATAGAAATGAAGCATCAAAACTCAATTTATGCGTAAAACTTCTGTGTGAACAATGTTAATTATAAAACGTCTACTATTATTGAGTAAGTTGCTTCTTCGCCATAAGAAATATAAATTTCCAAGTATCAAATGAACGAACTCGACTCGTGTCAACATATAACTGTCCATTCAAAAACACCGCCAGCTCAGTCATTTCCAGCCGAGGACTGCAGTTTCGTGCTTATTAGCACTCATGAGCCCGGCATAGGAAAGTGACTGAGCTGGAGATGGAAAAACCTCTTAAGGAAGCCAAGAGTGCCAAACAAACTGGGAGCTAATATAGAATTAGCTCAGACCAGACGAGGGACCGAAACAATGGTTCGGTTCGACTCGAATATTGAAGGCAAGGTATGGTATATTCAGTAAGATACCGCCCATTAGCCAGGGCTAAGTCAGAAATACATGAAATACACCGCTAGCTCACTTGGCGTCGTAATAATAGTACAATTTTTAAAAAAGGTCGACTTTGTGATTTGGTTATGGTTAAGGGCGGTGCATAACTGATGTCACACTTTTTAACATTTTCGACCCTCTCCCCCCTTTGTCACAATATTTTGCACTTCACTATACCCCCTCTTCCTTTTGTCACATGTCACGCTGTTTTTCATAAACGTTCCTATTAAAGGCTTGTTGTCACGTTCTCCCCATTGTATGCCCCTCTTGTCATGTCTTTCCTCCCCCATTTCACAAATTTGGTGAACCCCACCTTTAAGCGGGACTTCCTTCGTGGACAGCCCCTATTTTGTGGCAACCGTATGCAAGTATACATTTCCCTACTCTTTGTTTTCGTATGAAAAGTAAAAACATTTCTCTAGCTGCAATTGGTGCCAAAAATTTGACGCCAATACATGAAGAGCGCCGCCAATTTAACAATTATCGAAATCTTCCCGAATTAAATGATCCTGAAAAACTCAGATTATACGTAAAACTTCTGCATGAACAATGCTTCTTTTAATAAGATTAATATTATTGAGTAAGTTGCCTTGACCTCGGCCGTTAGAATTATTAAATTCCAAACAGTCAAATGAACGAATCCTACTTGCTACATTCAAAATTATCCATTCAAAAACACTGGACGTCGCAATAATAGTGTAATTTTTAAAAAAATCGTGTTTGTGATTTGTTTACGGTTTAGGGGAAAACTGACAAATGCACTTTTCAAAATTTTTGATCTCTCTCCCCTTTGTCGCAATGTTTCACACTTCATCATAACCCCTCTTCCCTTTGCTACATATCACACTGTTTTTCATAAACGTTCTTATCAAAAAAAAAAAGCTTGGTGACCCATTCTGTCCAATCTATGTTCCTCTTGTCATTTACTTCCGCTGCCTTCTCACTAACGGTTACAATTTAATGAACCCCACCTTAAAGAGGGACTTCATTCGTAGTCAGTTCCTTGCAAATAGACATTTCTGTACTCGTTTTTTACGAATGCAAAATAAAAATATTTCTCGTCCTGGCATTGGTGCCAAAATGGATGAAGTTCGCCATTTTCACAATTATGGAAGTCGTTCTGAATGAAATGATGCCGCAAAACTCCCTTAATACGTAAAACTTCTGTGCAAACAATATTCTTTGTAAAAGTAGGCATGATCTTGCCGTTAAATATAAAGTTTCCAACAGTCAAATGAACGAACTTGACAAACGGCAATATATAATTGTCCATGCGAAAGCCCTGGACAACGTAATAATACGCCAATTTTATCAAAAGTTTCACCTTGATCTGTTTGCGGTGTTAGCAAATGCAGGTATTGGGAGCTGGAACTGAAAGTCGTCCCTCACTCCGTAAAATAATTTATTTAAATATTAAAATCGCGAAAACATAATCAAAATGAAAATATTTTAAATGCCCGTAGTTACCCAAAAAGCCTCAAAAATAAAAACAAATGCAAATATTTCATTTTTGTATGCTCAAGCGAGAACTGGCAACACCACAATATTATCCAGCAATTTCTTCACGCTAACTGTGTCAGGGTAAAAAGCAAATAAAAATGAATTTTCATTAACTTTTAATTACTTCTAGTGCTGTTTCTAGCGCTTCTAGTGGGATTTTCGCTCGGTAAAACTGGGTAGAACGTGTTCAAAGTATTTTGCACAAACTTTCCAAATATACCAAGCTCGAAGCATTTAAATGCATTTTTCGTGTAGAAAAAGCGATTTAAAAAAATGAATTAAAACTTAATGTTTCACGCTTCCAATAATGAACTTCAACAATGGAAAAGAGATAAAATTAAAATTTTTGAGTTTTGCTAATTAAAAAACGCTTATAACTTTTTTTCTGGTGGATTTAGGTTATTGGACCTTGGGCGCCCTGACACTTTCTACGTTAGGAGTATTTTTTAAAGACCTTTCCAGCCATATCAAATTCGAAAAAAATGGACCATCCGTTCGCGTAGAAAGAGCCATTTGGGACGAAAATGCGTTTTAAATTAATATCTCCGTTAATTAACGTTCGATTTCAAAAAATTTTGTTGATGACACTAAAACTCGGCAATAGCTACTGAACAAAAAAAGAATGAAGGAAATCGGTTCACAGAGGAGGAATGGTACCGAAAGAAAACGGCTTGCCTATTAATGTATAAAGATCATCGCAGCAGGCCAAAATTCAAGGTCAAATGTAAAATTTTTACTCATTTCAAAGGGTCGTAACTCGATTAGGGGATAAAAACACAAAGTGAAATATAGCAAAAACAAATCACTGGAGTCATACTAATGCGAAAATATAGCTGTAATTGTTTGTTTACCCTTTACAAATTACAGCCCCTCAAAGATCAGAAAATTTAATAAAAAGACATTTTCATACCCCTGTAAACCGAAAGGGGATGAAATTAAAAATAAAATTTTTCAACGAATTGAATATTTCATTTTAGTACTATGCACGTTATATGTACTGTTTTGTGTATTTGGTTTGTAAAAAAGATACAGCTGTTCGAAATTGTGTTATTTATGTAGTTAACTCATTTTGAAGGGGAGCACTAAATCATTGAATTAGTTAATTGCGGCGTGTTTTTTATCTATAAATGGGGGAGCTCTAAAGTATTGCAAGGCTACTTCAATTATATTCTAACGAAGAACAACAAAAACATTTTTCGCTTAAAAAAATATTCAAATCATTTTCTGAGTTAAAATATTTAATTAAAATGAAAATTACTGACCATGTTTTTTAACTTTATTTATAGAAAAACAATGAAACATTTTTTTATATCAGAGTATCATAAACAATCGGAAATTCTTTCTAAAATTTTAAATTGTTCAAAATTGTGTTATTTGTCCAAATAACTCATCCCTAAAACAAAGAAAATTTTTGAAATCAGCATTACACCATCCTGAAATTATGTATATTATACTCTATATAATACAAAAACTAAAAATCATATTGCAAATATAGAAAATAAAACTTGAATTTGATAACACACAGGTTATATAGTCATTTTTTAACCTTTTTCAGCAGATTTTCTTTTTGGTTATACATATTTCTTCATGTGTATTGCAAATGAACAATAATTTTACTTTGAGTGTATTAAAACTCGTTGGAATAAAGCAATGATTAGCTCTTGTATTGGGAATTCTATTTGCCGAGTCAAATCTTTCTTGGAGCATTTTTTCAGCTAAATCAACTTTCTGAGTGCTTACGTACATAAATTTAATGCCTGTAATAGCTGAAGTGCAAAAGTTATACATTTCTAAAGGAGTTAAAATATGACTTCCATTAGGTCTTTGCAAGCTGGCTTTTGTAACAACTCTCTTCATTGTTCCTCCGATCCCGTCACATGATCCTTTACCGTGTGAGGTTGCATAGAAATGCCATTCAGCTTTCAAAATTGAAATCTTCGTGATGACATAAATTTCTTAAGTTCTTTCTATTTTTGTAATGTGCGGTAGCTCCATCTGTAAAATAATAAACTTCCTCCAAGTTAGGAATGTCAGATTTTGCAATTAGTAGTATGTTCTTTTTGAAACGCATAAACTGCAACTGTAGTGTGGCGCAAATAGTCACTTATTATGCAAAAGCTTTTGGTTTGTAATTCATTTTTTCTATATTTGTAATAAATTACAAAAGGTTGTAAGGCAGCTTGTGAATTTACCCAATGATAACTCTGTATTTCATCTCGCACGATAAAAGTGAAATTTTCAGAAAAATCTCCAAGTATTAAACATTCATTGGGTTGAAGAGTTTGTTTCTTGTTTTTAAAAAAAGATGCTTGTAAAACAGTGATAAAATGGTGTTTTTTTTAAACTAACTTTGTACTAAATTATCAATAAACTTGTGATAAGTTTGCTCTACAGTAATTAAAGTGCATTTGTTATCAGAAACCATCCACTGCTTATATCTAATTTCCAATTCCAAGTTATCTTTATTTTCTTCTAAAAACAGCTTTACTGCTTCTAAACCAAGACATTTAAAACAAGAACCAAACATACATTCTTCGTAATTTGTTTCATGTTATCCTCTCCAACAGATTTCTGTAAGACAGTTTATTTAAAAATGATCCACTCATCATTATCTTCACGTTTTGATGTATAGAACATACACAGACGGTGTGAGTTCCAGAGCCACCTGCTGAAATACACCGTTGTGGGCGCAATTCACAAAATTTTGAACGACCTATTTTAACTTCTGGGTGTTTTAGTTTGAATGCTTAAGATTAAACAAAATAAGACGCTTTTGTTTCTGCTCTTTTATCCCTGCATACCCATTTTTGATAGATTTAAAGTCTTTCTTACCTGGATATATTCTGCTATATTCGTCATCTTCATAGAATTTTATAAGTTTTTCCTTCATGTTATTTGAAACTCTATTGCGATTTTTTTTTTGTGTATTCTGCACAAGGTAATGTAATATACCAAATTCTTTTTCCATTTTTTTGCCTTTTGAACCACAAAGTCGCCTAATTGAAGAGTTTCACATATCTTCGATTCAGGCCATGATTTGGGCATTAAAGTTATAACATTAATCTTTTCAGAATAACTGTTAGATTCGTTAACTTTTTGTTTCAAACTTTCTACAAGTGATAATTAATCCTCCCCTAAATTTGCTAACTGTTGTCTGTCGTCAGATTTTTTGATACATTGAATGATTTCTTAAGTTTTTCCTCCATACTTTTTGAAATTTGTGAGACTTTTCTTTTAACAGCTGATGACCTTCTATGCTCACGTAATTTACTTATTTTAACTGGTGAAACACCAGAGAATCACAAGCAGTATTCTGCCGTGTGCAGGTAAACGGCAGTATCTGCAGAAATGAGTTTTCGAGGTATTTGAAGAAACACGTTTTGGATTCAATGCTAACTATAGGAAAATGTGGAAAATGTTGGATTGAGACGTCTTTTTCGCGCCTTTTTTTTGGGCGGAAGCCAAATAAGCGAGCTTGTAAAGTAAAGATAACGTACAATAGATGACAAAATTGCAAAAAAATGAAAAATCTGCAGTTTCTGCCCTTTACCTGCACACGGCAGTATTTACTGAAGCTATGATTTCTTCTTCCGGAACATATTCTGGCAAAATTTCATCTTCACATTTAGATAGCTTAGAGACATTTTTTTCAACAATTAGCACATAGTGACTTCCCTGGTGTCAGGAGTACTTGCTGTTTACTTTCTAAGAAATCAATGGTGATTGTTCGCAACGGTTTAGTGACTGTCTTCTTATGCGTTAAAAATGGATCGCAGCACTTAAATCCAAAGAGATGAGCGTATTTTACAAGATATTTTATCTCATGATACGTACACTGTTTAAATGTCTTTATTCACTTTTAATTTTAAAAGATGCTGTTGCTGGTCAGGTGATTGATCTCTTTGATTGTAGATGTAAAACTGTAAGTCTTTTTATGACAAGGTTCATTATTAAAAAATCCTATTCTATCCATGATAAAATTATGCAATAAATGTGTTACTCGAAGTTTCTAAATCACAAAATGTATTAAAAACATTTTCTCAGTTAAAAAATATACAATATTGCGTAATAAAAGTATTATATACTTCCAAAGTAAGTTCCATTTGCTCACGACAGAAGATCTGTTCTGGTACTAACCACATAATACTATTTATTTTAAACAGATAATGTCATCAACAAAGACTACCAATAATTTAATACAGGAATGATGTAACTTATGTTCAGTTCCTGTCATGTTAACCAATTCCCAACACCCAGTAATATCTTAGAATTAAGATGATGCAATATATGCAAAGTTTGTCCTATCACAAGTGACCAATGTTAATCCGAAACTAGGGATGAAGCAACATCACTTTTTATTTACTACTAGTAGTACCTGCACGGCCTTGCTCGTTTGCTGGTAATAGAAAAATTAAAAGGTCTTTCGGTTCGCCTGTATATTTACAAATAATGTATGGTGAATTTTCTCGCCCATTGGCTTGTGCCGATGTTACGGTTCCACGTTATGATCATTTCGTAATTTACTCGTCCATCTTATGATATTTTTGTTCTTAAAATTGGAATAGAAAAAGAACCACATCGAATTTTCGAAAAATCGCTTCGAGGTGCACATCCCCATGCTACAAACTAACTTTGTGCCATATTTCATGAAAATTGGCCGAACGGTCTAGGCGCTATGCGCGTCACAGAGATCCTACAGACATCCAGACAGCGAGACTTTCAGCTCTGTTATTAGTAACTAGTGGCACCCGCACGGCTTCGCCCGTAATAGAAAAATTAAAGGTCTTTTGGTTCGCTTGTATATTTACAAATAATGTATGGTGAATTTTCTCGCCAGTTGGCTTGTACCCATGTTACAGTTCCACGTTATGATAATTTCGTATCTCGCCAATTGGCTTGTGCCCATGTTACGGTTCCACGTTATGATAATTTCGTAAATTATGATAGTTTTTTTTAAATTGGAATAAAAAAAGAACCACATCGAATTTTCGAAAAATCACTTCGAGGTGCACACCCCCATGCTACATACTAACTTTGTGCCAAATTTCATGAAAATCGGCCGAACGGTTTAGGCGCTATGCGCGTCACAGACATCCTACAGATAACACAATTTCGAACAGCTGTATCTTTTTTACAAGCCAAATACACAAAGCAATACTATAACGTACATAATACTAGAATGGAATATTCAATTGGCTGAAAAATTTTATTTTTAATTTCATTCCCTTTTGGTTTACAGGAGTCTAAAAATTTTATTTTCCTAAATTTTCTGCTCTTTGAGGAGCTGTAACTTATAAAGGGTAAACAAACACACAATTACAGCTATATTTTCTCATTGGTGTGATTCCAGTGAATAGTTTTTGCCGTATTCCACTTTGTGTTTTTATCCTCTAAGCGAGTTCATGACCCTTTGAAATGAGTAAAAATTTTACATTTGACCTTGAACTTTGACCTGCTGCCATTGTTTTAATTATTAAGTTACGGCTGCATAACTCAGTGTGTAAGACTATTTTATGTACTTTAACATCAAAATGTAAAATGTTCTGCCAGGATTGTTATTCAATTAGATTTGGGCCAAAATGAAAAGGTCTAAAATTCCCATTTTTGACTACGAAAATGACTTTGGATGACCTCTAAAAAATCAAGGGTTAAGGTTAGAGAAAAAATAAAAGTGGTTTTAAACATCATTTATATGCATCTTTATGGGATATGAGTTTCAAAAAAATTAAAAATGGTCGAGCGCACTCATCCGTTGAATTTGTATGGAATGACCCAGAGGTAAACAGAACTATAGATCATACAAACTCAAAAATAAGAGATAAATTTTTAAAATAATGATGAAAAACTGAAAACCTGGATACAATTCGTATCTGCCGATTTTTTATTATTATTATTATTATTATTATTATTTTTTGTGCTTTATGCGTTACTACGAATTTTCAGAAAGAAAACTGTCTTCTGATTTTTCATAAAATTACTGCTAATCAAACCGTTAGGAAGCAGTTTTTATAAGAGTCAGGCACGTAAAAGAAATGAAATATTTTATTTTGCTGAATATTTTCAGTGTCTTGTTCTTATGATTCAGGAAGACACGATTTTTTTTCCTTCAAAAATTTTTCTTGTGATCCACAAAAATTCCGAAAGTTTTTCCCGACTTACTGTTATTCTTAAATCAACATTTTAAAACTTTCTATCTCTGAGCGGTGAGTATCAACCAAAGTATTTCTTGCGATTACATTTAGCGTCTAAATTTAAATGTATCTTAAATGTTATGGCTGATTTTTAGTTCAGCCTGTTAGGGTGGTCAAACTTCGTCGAAGAAAGTGAAAGTGAAATGTTTGAGGCCTCCTGGATCCACGCACTGAGGTTTAGTCATGGGTTTCTTTGAGTGTAATTTGTGTAATAATATGTACTAACTATGTAATTTAACTAATTGGTTGCATGGGTCACTCTCATTGCAGTAAAAAAGCTCATAATGCCAGCAGATGATTGGAAAATTCATTTATGAAAAATATATCTGCCAATGTTTGTATCAACAGATGCTAAAAATTATGTTTTTAACGAGCATGTATCTCCGTTTACTGAGGTCAGTATGGAGCTGAATGGAGTGTATTTCAAAGTGCGGTGTAAACAGTTAGCTCTCGGTAAAGTCCCAACTAGTGGTTGAAAAACCGGTATACCGAATGCCGGTATTTCGAGCAATCTTACAATTTCGTAATACCTGTATTTGCTGAGGTAAAATAACGGTATTTTCATTAATAGCTGAAAATAATAAATGGTTTCAATTAAAGAATTTTCAATTTAACTAATTAAATATCCACTAATAATTTTAAATGTACACTTCTTTTTCCATGATACAGAACCAAAATTAATCGTTTGATGTAAAAATGGGGCTTTAAAAGCACGAACTAATAGAACATCATTAAACAAAAGTAGAGGAAAGATTGTAAAATGGTATGGTGAGACGAATTGCATTTTTGCGCGTTTTTGTGAAAGCTAATATCGAGTGTAATTTCGAATGTATTTGTTCTATGAATAATCTATTCCAACCATCAATTTCAGTAATACTTTCTGACATTTTCTTTAAATATTTGCCTCAACTGTACTGAATTTTGGCAAAAAACAATTCCTTGTTAGTAATACAAATGGTAAATTGTTGTCACCGGTATTGATTTGTTGTCATGTCTCGCGTTATACCTGGCAAGATAATTATTTGCATGGAGGTTAAGTATAATCATTTGAAACATATTTTCAGACTTTTACATAATTATAAAGAATTTTGAAAAGAACGGGAAAATGAATAAAAGAAACTGACAAGATCAAATTCAGTCAAGTTTATCGTAAATTCCAAAACAAACAGCAAATAATAAAAATCAAACACAAACCTCTCCTGCTCAAGAGAATATGATGTTAATATTGGAAATGATCTCTCGGAGAGAAATTACAAATTGCTATGAATCTAAAAAAATATATTAAACTATACACACAATACAAAAGAAGCGTACACACAATAGGCTCGCAAAAAACGAAATTATTTGAAGATGGACTTCTACACAACTAAAGGAAGTGTATGGCGCATTATAAACAATACCACCGGCCTGCGTGAATTCAAAAAGAGTATTTTGAGTGTAGAAAAGTTGATCACTAAATGAGTTCTAGGCTTAGAGACAATTCAATAGACGCATCATGTTTTTTGCTATTAGTTTTTTATTATGACATTTGTTCCTTCATTCCATATTTATTCACAATACGTTTTCATGAATAATAAATTTTTTGTACAAAATTATGAAATGTGGCAACGAAACAATTTTTGCAAGCATTTTTTGAGAAATTTCAAATACCGATATTAATACCGGTATTACGTTTGAAAAATACCAAATACCGGTATTGAATTTTTTGGTCCGGTGTTGTAATCTCTAGTCCCAACGAATGTCTAAAACTTTTTACTAACCATAGTTCGAGTAATCTGAAATTACTTTTCCAGCCTTATCAAGAACGATTTTTATTTTTTCCCCAGTTATAGTACATAATAGACACTGTGGCACTTATAGCGTGGGTAAAATTAATTATAAGTATTACATAAAAATATCTTTAAAGAGTTCATTTTATTATGATACTTCTAAAAAAGGTTTTTTATTTATTTATTTATTTTATTTTTTTTTTTTTTTTGAATGCTTGCATTAGTTTCGCGTCTTAAACGTATTTAGTTTGTAAACAGCAGTCGACCTATCCACTTTTTTGAAATTTTCAAGGTACTATCTTTACTAATAATAAAGCTGAAAGTCTCTCTGTCCGGATCTCTGTCTGTCAGTATCTCTGTGACGCGCCTAACCATAGCGCCTAGCACGCGTAGCGCCTAAAGAGTTCGGCTGATTTTCGTGAAATTTGGCACAAAGTTAGTTTGTAGCATGGGGAAGCATTTTCAGAATTTTTCCGAGCAAATGATCACAACGTGGAATAGTAAATTACGAAATCATTATAACGTGGAACCGTAACATGGGCGAGCCATTTAACATGGCAAATTGGCTAGAAATTCATCATCCATTATTTGTTACTAGTGGTACCCGCACGGCTTTGCCCGTAATCGAGAAATTGAAAGATCTTTTGGTTCTTTTTTTGTAGTAAGTTACCGCCCTAAAGCCAGGGCTAAGGCAGAAATACTTGAAATACACCGCCAGCTCAGTTATTCCATCCGAGGACTGCAGTTTCGTGCTTTTTAGCACTCAACAGCCCGGAATAGGAATCACATGAGCTGGAGGCGTTAAAACCTCTTAAGGGAGCCAAGAGAACCAAAGAAACTGGTAGCTAAAGCAGAATTAGCAAACCAGATCTATTAAAGTTAAACCACACCATTGCTGCGGTCGCTCATCTGGTTTGCTAATTCTGCTTTAGCTACCAGTTTGTTTGGCTCTCTTGGCTCCCTTAAGAGGTTTTTCGCCTCCAGCTCATGTGATTCCTATTCCGGGCTGAAGAGTGCTAAAAAGCACGAAACTGCAGTCCTCGGATGGAAAAACTGAGCTGGCGGTGTATTTTAAGTATCTTTTGGTTCGCCTGTATATTTGCAAATAATGTATGGTGAATTTTCTCGCCAAATGGCTTTTACCCGAGTTACGGCTCCACGTTATGATAATTTCGTAATTTGGTTGGAGATGGTAAAGGTTCTTAAGCATTACCTTCATCAGAATCTGCACAAGCAGATTCCACGAAAAACTTCCACAATCGCTTCGAATAATAATGACTCGCACGTAGTTGCATTTTCCTCAACATTCAAGTCATCTTCCATAATCCGTCCCTTCTACGTCATCAAAGATTTCCAAATGATCCCATTCTCGGTCAATTTAGAACCGTTATCATTGCTGTTTACTAAACCACAGCTTTTAAAGCCGTTTTAGCAACTGTTTCTAATATAGCCTCAATTTACTTCCCTTGTTTTCAGTTCCTATTGCTTTTAAATATCTTTTTGTCCTTAAACCATGATTATCTAAGCTATCCAGAAAATTAAGTGTTTTTTTTTTTTTTTAATTTTATGTGTCTTTAAGATAATCTGCAATGAAGTTTTAAGTCTTCAGCTAAAAGCAAAAATAGCCCATTCAGCTATATTTTACGCAATCTTTCAACAGTGATCGCATCGAGGAGCAAATTTGCTTATGAGTATCCTCCCTTATACAAACTGATAAGCAAAACTATGCGGTAAAGGGGGAAAAACTTTATGCCTAAAATTGCAACAAAGTAAGAGTAAAATGGAAACATTCGTCAAAACTTCGACTTTTTAAGAGGAGGACATTCGACTTTTACTTGTAAAGAGAACTTTGGTTTTGAACCCCTAAACTGTTGTAGGTTAGAATGAAAACTTTGAGATAAAGGAACAATATTGAGAGTATCATGAGTAATAAAATATGATTGAATAAATAGCTGCCATCACGGTAGTGTAGTCCAAAATAAATAAATAAACGCCACAATGTACGGACAAAATAGCAGAAAAAATTGTCATAATCAAACAAAAAAAAAAAAAAAAAACTATCTGAAGCGAAATATTCAATGATATACCAGAAGAACCTTCAAACAGTATGTTGCAAATAACTTAGGTTTTCACCAGACTATTTTTTTTTCAGTTATGATACTATGAAGTGTACGAGTAAGTACACAATCGTAATTATATTGTCGTAACTTATTATCGTACGAGTAAGTACATCATAATCGATCTGCTTATAGATCTGTCACTCCTGTATGGTACGATTTCGATCAGAGCAGTTTTTAAAAGAATCTGGAGCATTTGAAACTGGCAGAATACAGAAATACACATTTTACTATCTTTAGTTGCTAAAATGGTATTTTTGGCGACACTGAGGGCCCCATGTAACTAGAGTTACATGCAGAAACTTGGTTGAGCTTCAATGCATGGGCCCAGGAGGCTTCATTCGTAACCTCATTTCACTTTTTCCGATAAAGTTTGCCCCCCACCTGTCAGGCTGCGTTAATGGTCAGCCATAAAATTTACGATGTATTTCAATTTAGGTACTAAATGTAAAGTTGTAATTCCGAGAATTTTTTTTGGCTGTTGCTTAATGCATAGGGATAATAAAGTTTTAAAAATGTCAATTTGGAAAAAATTCTACGTCAGACCCAACTAAATAAATTTTTACAGGTACCCAAAAAGTTTTTTGAGGAAAAGAAAAAATACTTGTATCCCCTAAAATCTGTATAAGACAATATAATCTATTTTCGCCGTAAAAATTCATCAAAACTAAGCATGTCTCCATTTCTGCCCGATCCTTATAAAAACTGCCTCTTAACACCGACTTCGCAGCCAAAATTGCAGATGTATCCCGCGAGGCAACCGTTGGGACACATTACTATGAACGAACAGAAATATCACTACCTATCACATATGATAGTCATGACAGCCCCATGTATCTGTTAATACTATTATAAAACAGTAATGTTTCCACTCATTTTGTTCTTCTCTGAAGTGAATAATTGTTTATACTTTAATTAACTTTCATTTTATTGTTCTTTGTAGAGTCCTAAGAAATAAAGAGTCCTTAAAGCTTGTGCCCAATGGTTTTTGGCGCGAATTCCTCCTAGAGGGGTGGAGCAATGGGAGGATTCTTGAGTTATGCGTGCCTGCTATTCCCCAAGAAGTAACTGGCGGAATCAAACAAAATTTGTCCCATATGTTGCCCCTAACAGGTACAGGTGCTGATTCAATTTTGGTGTCAATAGCTCAAACGGGGGTTTAGTTATAGAACGTTTTTTGTCGTCAATTATGACTGCTGTATCTCAAGAAATAATGAACGGAATCAAACAAATTTAGCGACAAGTAGCCCTTAGAGGATATAAGAGCCGATTCTATTTTGGCGTCAACAGCTGAAAAGGGGGTGGCGCAATCGAACGTTCTTTTTTTTCCATTGTGAGTGCCATATCTCAAGAAGTAATACTACGCTCTGGATGAAATTTGGAATAAATGTGAATCCATATGTAAACAGGCGATGGTTCAATTTTGGCACCAATCGCTCCATGGGGGGCTGATTTTT
This sequence comes from Uloborus diversus, assembly GCF_026930045.1. NCBI lineage: Eukaryota > Metazoa > Arthropoda > Arachnida > Araneae > Uloboridae > Uloborus > Uloborus diversus. The sequence goes on along the minus strand of NW_026557987.1, from coordinate 1,927,349 downwards.
TTATTTTTTGGAGCAATCACGATTGCTTATTGTTCTCACTTGACAGTCCTTGATGTTCCGGTTCCTTTTTCAGCTTGGACCAGGCCTGCAGCACCACCGTCCACCGGCGGCGGCGCGGCTGGTCCTGAGCACTCTCCCCCGGAATACACTTTTGCTGGGCGGTGGCGTCCATGTCCCACACACACGAACGCCTACACACACGCACACGAACGCCTACACACACGCACACGAACGCCTACACACACGCACACGAACGCCTACACACACGCACACGAACGCCTACACACACGCACACGAACGCCTACACACACGCACACGAACGCCTACACACACGCACACGAACGCCTACACACACGCACACGAACGCCTACACACACGCACACGAACGCCTACACACACGCACACGAACGCCTACACACACGCACACGAACGCCTACACACACGCACACGAACGCCTACACACACGCACACGAACGCCTACACACACGCACACGAACGCCTACACACACGCACACGAACGCCTACACACACGCACACGAACGCCTACACACACGCACACGAACGCCTACACACACACACACACGAACGCCTAAACACACACACGAACACCTACACGCACACGCACGTACACAACACTCACTCACACACATGTATACATACACTTACGCACCCACACACATGCGCCTGCACCAGGGGCGGCATTTCAGCCTTTAATTTGGGGGGTCGAGTTTCTTAAATATGTATTATCACAGTGCGGTAACAAACACACATTAGCTAACAGGAAGTGGTCATAAAATCGGTTTAATATGAATAAAAATTAGTGCTTAGAAGCAATTAAAATTTTGTTTCATTTTCTAATAAGTTATCATACAAAACATCTCGATCCTGAAGTTTTTATACCTTTTGGAAAAGTTTTAATGCATGTTTTTTAGAATTCAGAAGAGCAGGGAATCGTCTTACTATCAGTGCCCAGTGTCGTGCTGTTTTGCCAGTACAGCCAAACAAAAAAGGTTTTTTCTTTCTTTTTTTTTCTTTTGCCCATTGTGCTTCGAAAATATTTCTCTAACCTAACAAAAAATTTTCTCTACCAGCTGAGCTGATTGGAATAGTTAAAAAATAATTGAAGTAACAAAGTTATGTATGAAAACACTTTTTATGTCTTGCTCTTCAAAATCACACAGGCAACTTCAAAAATTGCGAGGAGCTTAATTTTTCATCAATTGAATAATCTAGTCTCGTCGGTTCTCTCAGCTTCAATGAGATGGGCTGAAGAGTCCACAACAAGGACGGAACTGCAGTCTCTGGATGTGATAACCAGTCTGTCGGTATATTGCCTGTAATTTTTCTTGCCTATTGCTAAAAATTTCACTCATAATTGAAACATTTTATTTTTTGTTTTCAAAAAATCCAATCCAGATAATATAGAGCCAACCATGTAGAAAAATAATTATCATCAAATCTTGTGTTAATTTTATTCGAAAAACAATCTATTACTTCATACAAAATATTAAAAAATCAGTGTTTGACTTCACATCATCATGTGGATTTTTCTTTTTTTAGCGCCTTTTTTAAATTGGCTCGGAGGAAGAATTTTTTTTGAAAACGTTTCACCATTGATTGAAATATGCATCTATGTAAAATCTATTTTCAATTTCAATTGCAGATTGAACTATGGTAGTATGAACGCACAGATCAATTGTAGATTGAACTGTGGCTTGAATAGTCCGAAAATTAAGTGTGGCGGATTGAAGATGTTTTGATAGAGTAAAGCATTTTTAAAACACTTTCGGCAATAGAAACAAATTGAATAAAAATTCAAACGAAGTCATACATGCTGAAGGGCATGAGCTTTTTCACCATTGAAAGAATCGTCTGCTTTGAAGTTATAGAGAAAGGTTTTTATGGTTTTAACTCTTGAAGACCATCTTGTGTCACTTCGAGATTGCATAACTATAGAGCCCCATAAAGGATATTTTGTCTTTTTTTATTCAATAAGCACATGCATTTTTAAGAAGTTTCTATGAAAGCAGATAATGCATTGAGCAGCTGAAACGTGTTTCTAGCAAAAAAAAAAAAGCGATGAACACTCATTAAATAAATATACACTTAAAAAATGAGCGTAAAAGTAAATGTAAAATATCAAGGAATTTTCTTGAGAAAACCATGCAGCCACACCACTTTGCACGAGCCTCTCATGTTGGACATACCATCGTTACACTGGGCACACAAGTATGAAATATTTAGCCGTGAAAAGGCCGAAAAATATTTCGTGAATTTCTAAGTCATCATCCAAATAACGAAAAACAGTTTTTCTAGTCTATTAATGTGTCGAGTTTCAACAAATAGTTACTGAGAACCAGCAAGATTTTTTTAATGAACATTGATTTCCGACTTACATAAATTGAATTCACCCATTTTCTATCATTCTGCTTAAAAAATTTGGGGGTGCGACCGCCCCCTCTTGACCCCCCTATTTGCCGCCCCTGGCCTGCACAAACACACACGCTCGTGATTGCGAAAAACATAATTTGAATTCAAGATGTTCATTGAGAGCAATCGTCAGGGTAGCAGACAGGAAATAACATTCGACTCAGGCATCCACTTCCAGGGAAAACCGGCGTCTCCGATTAATTTAAAAAACATTCTAGTGATAAAATATTAATTATAAGGAAAATAATAAACATTTATAGTTTATTTTCAACTGAAAAATTAAGTATAATGACTTTATTAATTATTTGTTCAAAGTAAAAAATCAAATGCTAATTTAAATAATAATCTACTTTATTAAAACCGATTAATAATATTTTATTAAAAAAGAGCAAATAATCGCTTTTTTAAAATAGCTAATTTTAGCGTTCATTGAATGATTGATCAGGAACTTGGAAGCTATTTTCTCTAAATTTTTCTGAATAACAGTTGTAATAATTGATAATTAGTTTGTAATAATTGATAATTAGTATTTTGCACATTATCAGTTGTGCATTTAAGCAAAATTCACCGGGGGAGGAGGGGGGGGGGGTCGTATTTGACGATTTTGCCAACTAACTTAAAAATATATTTTCATCTCGAAAACCGCGTTTCTCATCTCATATGCTTCTAAGTTCCAAATAAAGTTCAGTATTATTAGCCGATCGGATCAAAATATTCACTTTTGAATGCAGCAGAGAATACGTCTGCGTTTAGAGATGGACACCCCAGCAAAAATCTCTCATTTGCGTTTGACTTTTTTTTAAAATTCAGTAAAAAGAAAAAAGTGATCTTAAAAAAAATTGTATTGTACTTTTTGTAGAATGTGCAGACAGAAGTTTATAACTCGTATTAATTTATAAACACAAGCGTTTAGTAAGCTGCACTTACATTGTATGAACCTCAATAATTTTATTTATATTTCTATTCTATTCAAGAGTCACAACTGACTACAACTGTATTTATGTCGAGGACTGCATACTAAGTGCCTTGCCTCCATATTTATATTTTAGCACAAGAACAAAAATTGGTGGAGTGCATGGGTTCAAATGCCATTTTTTTTTCCAAACACATAGTAACTTTTTTCAAACAAAACACACTCTCTCTCTCCCACACATCAAAGCAGCTTCATTTTCCACTTTCGGAGAGGTCATTAATATTCTTTGTCATTACTAGCATATAATAGACAAAATAAAAATGAAAAAAATCAGGAGAATTGCGTTACATTAAATGACTAACTATGGGCACAGTTTAGGTTTTTTTTAAAACCTAGATTGTTTTTGAACTGTGTGATGTTACAGTTCTGGTTCTTGGTAAAAACTAATTCTCATGGTGATAGAACTTTGCACTCTTATAGCTGTGAAATTTTAATTAATTTTCAACAACGATTCGTACATTTTTCTGACATAAATTGAAATGCACTGGTTTGGCCAGTTATGGTCACTCTAGCTTAGTAATGGTTGAGGCATACACAGAAATTTTTGGGTTCGTCGCACATGACTTTTACGGTCGCCCTTCCATATTGTTAACTCCTACGGTGCTAATTATATTTCACCCCCCCTTTAAAAATCCCGAGTCCCCCCCCGCCCTGCGCACGCCCCGAGTTAAGGGCCAGGGCCATACTAAAAACTAAAACTGGTCATGCTCGCTGAGTTCAATTATTTTCAGGAAATACACAAAAAAGTATGTTAAAACTTATTTTTTTTAGCAACATCATCAAATTTCAAGTAACCAATTCCAGCGTATTTAAATTGAAAATTGGATAAATAACCCCCATTTTTATTAAGCACTTTTATTACTTGGCCTGGTTGTCACGGAAAAATCTGAGGCCTGCTTTCACTTATATCTCAGCAATTAAACCACTTACGGATTTCGGGATTTCTTTTAATGATTTGCTTAATTTCATGGTACAGCTAAACGCTGAAAAATTAAAATTCTAAAATTAAATTATTTTTTCGGTTAGGATGGAAAACAGCAATCTTCATGCAATTTCCCCATTAAATGTTTGAATATAAAACCCATTCTCACAAATTTCGTTGCCTTGAAACAGTATTGTTAATCGTAATCATAATGACTATTTTGAATCAAGGCATCAATGAAGCAAGCATGAAATTTATTCACTGTCATTGCTTTTTTAGGGTTTTTATCCTCAATCATGCCACAAAAATCGATAACAGGGCTAAGTAAAGAGACATATTAGATTCTTTATCACAAAACGTATGTTGTGAACCATTCTTTTGCTTATATCTCAGCTAACTTCGAGGCTTCGGAATTTCACTAAATGATTTGTTTAATCTTAAGGTACAACATAACGCTAAATAAAAATTTTGTTTAAAAACGAAAATCTTCAAAATAACTGATTTTTTTGAAAAATACTAAGCACTTCGCATGATGCACTCAAAAGGACAAAAAAACTTTTTTGATTCAGAAAGGCAATTATATAAGAAAGGACAAAGTATTCCTGTAGTTTTCAATTATTTCAAGAAAAAGACTTCACTAACGAAGAAAAGTGCGCTCAAGTCATTTCAAATCAAACTTTCCCATTAAGAAAAATATGCATGTTTCAACCCTCAAATTTGTGATTGAAAGCTAGAAAATGATAAAACATTCTCCACATGACTTGAGCCGTATGTTTCTTCTTTTTAAAGCCTTTTCTTGGATAGTTGAAAACAGATACTTAAATTGTCCTTTCTGACCCGGAAAAGTTATTTTGTCCTTTTGAGTGCATTATGAAAAGTGCTTAGTATTTAAAAAAAAATCTGTTATTAATCGTATATTTCAAAAGCGATTTTTGACAAATCGCTTTCAAAAGGTTCGTTTGAACCAGGGCTGCGGAGTCGGATGGAAAATGGCCGACTCCGACTCCTAGATTTTTTTTTATCTATTTATTTATTTATTTATTTTCAATCCACTCCAACTAATAGGAATGAGGAAAACCTCAAAACATAGATTGAAATACTAATTCCTTTTTATGAAAATTTAGCGTTGTATTTCATTGCTAACCTAAGATGCATACAACGTTAGAAACTAAACTTGAATATGAAGTTTTCCAATAGTTCGGATTTTATAAGTAAGAATACTTTAAAATCCCATGCTTTAAAATAATTGAAAAGAATTAATTTGCTCTCCTTTAATCTATAGCATATAAATGTTGATCAAATCGTTCGCTTTCAATTTTTGAAACTGTACTTGAGAGAAAAAAAAAATAGCTGGACATTTTACATTACATCCACGATTTTAAATAAAAAAAGTAGCAGTTAATGTAAACTAGCAATAAATTAATATTTTTTTTTTACATTTATTACTAATTAACATTATGGATTTTTTTTTTCTATTTATAGTGTCATATTTGTTCAGAATAGTAAAACTAATGTAATGTGTCAGAAGATTTAATAAACATTGAAAAGCAACAAGATTTAAATTTAAGGTCTAAGTATTTTTTTTAAACATTTTAATTAATTTAAATGAGAAAAAAATAATAAGTAAGAATTATAATTAATATTGTGATATGGTATTATACTGATACTTTCATTCATTGAATAAAAAATGTTTCGTTGGAAATTTTCGAATTTTTAAATTTGTTCACTATGCGGTTGTCGAATGTTGAAGTAGGGGAATATGCGACAAAGTGAAAAAGCGGGGCAAAGTGAAATGGTGAAATATTTACTCTGCTGTTAGCGCTACCTATCTAGTAATATTTTAACTATGTAGTAAAAAATGTAGCCTATTCTAGATAAGAAAAGAATAACTCTGACAATCATAGAATGTGATAAAACAAGCAATTTTCGAAAAATGATTCTCATACTGTAATACTTTATTGTAAGTCGAAAATTATTCTAGGTATTATTAAATGATAAATTTCTTGTAATTAACATTTGAACTATTAATTGAGACCTAATATTCGATGCAACATTTATTTAGTTAATATTAAGCCTATTACTATTTTAATTACAATATTTTGCACAGTCAGACAAGTACATGCGGGAAAAGTGAAGAATTAATTTCGTTTAATTATTCAATCATTTATTAAATCTTTTACGCATTTTTTTAATTACTTTATTAACATACCTTAATTTAGTAATTCAATTATTCATTCATTTATACACTTATTTTCTTATTCATTCACTGTTTTACTCACTCGTTTATTTGTCCCCATACATTAATTAAATTATTTAATTATATATTCGTTTATTTCTTTCAGCATCTTTTCATTTATTCATTCAACCTTTTATTTACTGATTCCTTTGATCAAAAATATTTTATTTCAAACTTATTTCATTTTTCACTTTGCCCCATGAAAAAATAAAGCGAAGTTTTTCCACTTTTTTTTTTTTTTGAAAGCGAAAATTCACCGCCGAAAATGAAAAATACTATTTCAATGCACGTTTTATTATAAAATACAATGTTCTTTCATGTACTGTAATTTTCAAAACAAATTTCTGACTTGTTCATTTTGAAAAAGCTCAGTCAGCTTAACCATTTCACTTTGCCCCACATTCCCCTACTCTGCCAAAACAAATAGGCGGTTTGTCTGCCGATATACAGTATACCGAATACCAAGTATTCCGTGCATCTCTAATATAATAATAAATAAAGAAAGAATGAATCATCGAAATTCAAAGAACTGGGTGGATAGGTTTTCAAAGAAGTTGTTTAGAATTTTATGCTACGAGTATTTAACATTTATTTACCCGGGATTGCTTTTTTAAAAACTAATCTAAAGTTTATTAGTTTTGTTTTATTTTTATCCTCATTTTGGTAACTTTATCAAAATAAGTTTTTCATTTATGTTTTTAATTTATTTATCCTTGTTGATTTCTAGCTGCTTTTTTTCATTGTGCTGTAATCTCATTTTATAATCTGGACATAGACTGCAAAGTTTTGATAATTTCGATAATTTTGTAAACTTCTCTATGGAAAAATCATTGTTTTATTGAAAACAAAAATAGCATTTATAATCAGTTCATTCATTTGTCACTAAAATAATTTTAATTCACTTAAGACATTAATTATGTAATTAGTTTATAGTTTGGAAATTTTAAGCTTAAAATATAATTGTGTTGTGCATTTTTTTTTTTTTTTTTGTTTTCTATGTAGGCAATAAATACTTTCATTATCAATTTGAGCGAGAAAAGTAAAACACGCGAAATTTTCGCCATAATAAGAGTCTTTTCCCCCTTTCTCACCACCCCTCGACAATAGGAGTAGATAACACAGCATGTTCCCTCCTGTATTCCTACCTCCATTGCAAGCAATCCTTCCACCATGTATTGGCATTTATCGGTATTTAGGGATCGCCAAAACACTTTATTTTAGACAGTGGGCAAAGATGGCGATGGAGTGGCCCAGACTTTCAATTCTCTTTATTAGGAGGTAGGTGTTCTCCACGTGACAAGCTTATCTTGATGTGTTTGACAGTTTGGGCCAGATGGAACCTCACCGTAAAATACTCCCCTGCTTAGTTACTAACAAGTGGCAAAAATTCAGCTAGTTCCCAGGCTCGGACTGGCCCGCCTGCCAACCTGCCCGAGGGCAGGTGCGCCCTTCCTACTTTTTAAGATGAAATGCAATACAAACGCTTTCGCTGAAAAAAAAAAAAAAAAAAAACTTGTCTTGCAAATTCAGAAAAAAGTTTTCTAATTGATTCGAAAGCTCCCATACCTTCCCCTCATTTTGAAGTTTCGAAAATTTTCCTCCGAGCCCGGTTTCCCTAATGTTATCGTCTAAAATTTTCCGTCTTTTGAGTTTCAATTTAGAAAAATTGCCGGGAAAAGTTCCTTCCATCCCATCTCCCCTCCCTTTTCGTAATTTTTCCAAAGATGACCAACAAGAGCGTTTTTAAGACTCTTATTTCAAAAAAGAAAGAAAAGAGAGACCTTCGAATCTTCAATCAAAAAGACTGCCTATTCTGGAACTTCGATTTCGAAAACGTTCTGGAAGAAAGTTTCGAATCGCATTTTTTTCCCTAACGTCATTAAAGATGGACGGCAATAGCGTTTTAAGATTGAAATTAAAAACAATTTTTGGAGATAATGCCACTAGATCTTCTCTCTTCATCTTCTAACATCATCGAAGTTAGTCTAAAACTGCATTTTTGAATTACATGAAGTTTATTATTGTTGGTAGAGTCGGTAGGGGTTGCCGTTTGAATGCAGTTGTCTAGGCGTTTGTCAGTGAGTTTTTCTACATTTAGTTTTAATGAATTTCATACTGGAAAAGTTGAATTTCGTATAGATATATAGCAGTGCATTTTATAACATAATGACCACTTGACATCAATGTCGCCTAGAGAAAAAAATCTCTCTCAGAAGATGCGAAATCAAACCACTGGGCGACTTCAGAAATTCGGAATGTACTTATTCATTATTTTTTCTAAATTGCCGTTTTTGGCACTTGATTGAAAAAACTAGTAAAACGTGCTTTCCCCTAAAAGTTTACAAAGATGGCCTACAGTCAAGTTTTTACAATTTCAATGGGAAGTCCACAAAATCTCTCCTCTCCCAAATAAACAAAAATCGTCTAAAATTGTGTTAAAAAAATTCCGGGAAAAGGTCACCAAACTCTCTCTCTCTCTCTCCACCCCCCCCCCCAACACATCACAAAAATCGCCTACAACTGTATTTTTATGACTTTAATTCCGCAAATTTTGCAGGGGAAAGTTCCTCAACCTCCTCTCTCCAATGCCATCGAAGATTGTCAAAACTTTTGAATTTTTGGAGCATCAATTTCGAAAAAATCGCCGGAATCGAAAACTTTTTCGAAAACGTCGTTAATGAGGGCTTTCAATTACGTTTTTAGAACTTCAGTTCCGAAAACATTCCGGGGGAGAGCCCTCAATCTCGAGTCCTTCTCCTAACGTCAATGAAGACCAATAACTTATGTTTTTGAAGTTTCAATATTGAAAATTTGAGGGTTTACTCCGAACTCAATCCCTTCCCTTTACGCTACCAAAGATGGCTAACCATCGTATTTCAAAGCTCCAATTCCCAGCAATTTCGGATGGAAAGTTAAAAACCCCGTTCCTTCCCCCTACGTCATAAAAATTGGCTTACAACAGCGTTTTTGAGACTTCAATTTCAAAAAATTTCTGGAGAGGAGCCCCCATGTCTTTCTTTCCTCATCTTTCAACATCATTCAAAGATTGTCTAAAACAGCGTTTTTGGAACTCCTAACATCGAAAAGTTTCTGTTGAAAAGTTCTGAACCCCTTGTCTTCTGCTACGTCATCAAAGATGGGCTACAATTGCGTTTTTAGGAGTTCAATTACAAAAAAAATTCCGGGGGTAAGCCCCCGAACCCCCCCGGTTTTTAGCAACACTAAAATTGCGTTTTTGAAGCTATCATAAAACAACTGGGGAGAACTCATTTCTCTCATCTTTTCCTTCAAGAACACAAAGATAGCAAATAATTGTGTTTTTGAAAATATACCCTTAAATTTAAAAAAAATTCCGGAACGGGACCCCTAAACCTCCCTTTTACTTGTTAACCTCCAAATAGTCTAAAAATGCGTTCCGAACAAAAATTTTGGGGAGAAAGCCTGCAAACACTCCTTCCTTTGCGCGAATATTAAACAAAACTCAATCAATAAACAAATCCAAAACTATTTTCAAATTTTATTTACGAATGCAATTTTAGTATTTCATTATGTTCGGTACGTAAACTGGTAAAAAGAGATGCCATTTTGTTGCTGCAACCTTTCTTTTATAAGGAAAAAAAACAATTGAGGACCTGAATAACAACTGAAAAAACTTCACGAGTTTTCAAACGAATCAAAAGTTAAAAGGTTTAATTTAGATAATTAGAAACTCTTTTTTCAGTTTTTTTATTCTTGTGTGTGTGATACTCGAAACACATAACTTTTATTCAAACTCTTTGAGCGAAGCACATTACACATTATTCGGGGGGAAAAAAACATGCTACAAATTTTTAACTTTTTAAAAATTTTTTATTTTCATTAGTCCACCCTCCCCCCCACCTTAATGAATTAAGCAATCGCCCCTCTCAACAGGATCGTCTGGATCCGCCACTGATCGCTCTTCTAAAATGATCGTCTATATCCTTTCCGCGATAACCATTGGCATGCGCCTTCAGAAAAATTGGGGTGTGCGCCTTTTTGAGGACCCAGTCCGACCCTGCTAGTTCCTAATTTGTTCCTTCATTTCGCCATTTTTGGTCCTTATTCATTGAGTATACTTTAGTTTTCGAGGCTTTCATGTCCTATAATAAGTATATTTCGTCTTGAAGTATTCTTGTAGTTGATAGCTCTCAACGTGAAATGTAACTGTAAGAAATAAGCCAGACATTGCAATGGGACCGTTGCAAGTCTGAGAATGAAAGGTAAATAAATGCTGCTGATTTCCTTAAGCATTAGGACATCGGTCGGCAACCTTTCTCGACTCATTTTTTAACAGACACGATAATTTATTTTTAAGAGTCAAATGTTAGTACATGCATCGCTAAAATTAAAGAAGAAATTTCATAACGAATAATACCTCTCCTTGATATTAACAGTATCTCTTTTACACAGTCAACACTGAGTTATATTTTTTTTAAAGGTAGACAAGTTCTTTTGGCTGGTATCTTCCATTTTCGCAAAGACTTCGGGATATGTTAGTCACTCTATGATAAGAAAAAGGTAAGTTTATTTTTTCTTAAATCATATTTATTTGTCCTTTTGTAAAGGGCAAATTTTCCGATCGTGAATAGGGGGATTGGGAACCCTTAGAGCCATTTTTACTAGAGACGCTCCGAGTAGCACTTTGGGATGATTACCGGGTACTCTGCTTTTACTACTCGGCCGAGTACCGAGTATTGATTATGTTTTAAAATGAACCACTGACGTGATGAATTTTGAACTCATTGTAATAGCAGTATAGACCTCCATATAATAGTTTTTAAAGCGAAATCGCAGCTAAAATTTAATGATGCATTATGTAAAAGATGATGTTTATTGGAATAAAAAATGAACAAGAAAGTAAAAGGCATGATAATTAAGTTGGAATTAACGAATTGTATCAATCTATTACTTTTGGGCCACCTACTTTTTGAGAGCAAATAAAAGAAAAACGTTAAAAGCACACATGTGCAGGAACTCTGCAGACAAATGTTTCGGCGTTACGAGGAACGCCTTTTTCAATGAACAAAAGTAAGCTTATGGGTAATTCATATCATTTTAGAAACAAAATGACTTCGTACCTGGAAGAAAACATGTCGCTATTCAGGATAAGCGTCGTTTTAGAACATGAAAACAACTTAAAATGAAGAAATAAAGGGTTTTCCAGTTCTGCCTAGTAGGGGAATGTGAGGCAAAATGAAAGAAGGCAAAGTGAATGCTAAGATGACTTTGTTTTTTTACAATAAACGAATTGGAAATTTGTTTCGAAAATTACAGTACTAAGAGAAATATTTTTTTTTGTATAATAAAACTTTCAATGAAACATTATTTTTTATTCTTGGCAGTAATTTGGAGCCTTTATTCGGCGGTATTTTTTTTTTTTTTTTTGCTGACACTACATGTGCAACTACATTGTTAAAATATTAATAGCTAGGTGGCGCTAAAACATAGTAAATATTTCAGTTTTTCACTTTGCCCCGCTATTACATTTTCCCACTCTTTCCCATACTTCGGATAACATTTACTACAGGCAGCTTTTTAAGGGCTTTCAAATGCTGCAAAACCGAAAAAATAGGACACTTTTTCGGTTAGATATTTTGAAACTGATGATTTTGCTTAAATTTGGAATCGACATCTTGGAACTCATCTTTTTCACATAAAAGGTGCTTTGTTTTTTTTCTGCATATTAAATCCTTAATTATATACTATTATCAACGCGATGAGGAGCAGGATTTTCATTTTGTTCTATTCGTAACGCGTGTTTCAATCTGATTATTCCTAGCAGACAATTTAATACCAAAAACAAATCTGCGAAACAATTTTTCGTAGATTGATGAACGTTGGTGAGAAGGGGGCGGATTGCCTAGTGTTCAAAAACCCTATTTGGAAGAATAAAGAATTTAAAAGTTTTTGTTTTCTGACAGAGCATGCTTGAAACTAGATAATTTTTACAATTTTTTTAAAAATAATTTATCAAAGTTTAATTTTTTTTAACCATTCCTTTTATCTGTGCACATTCAACTTTATTTTTTCCGCTTCTGCACATGGGATCACAAGTGATGAAATGCCATTCACCGATGCCATTAGCGCAGAGCACAGTATTTAATTCGCTTCTTTACTTACATGTACTGGCAACGATACAGTTGATAGCAAGCGAAGAGAGCAATGTGTAATTTGCTCTTAAATTATCATACCTGGAAACGCGGTAGACAGCAAGCGTCAGCGTTCAGCGAGCCAGTGGAAAAGTGCGCCAAAGTTCATCACTTGTGACGTCATAAAATCCACGCCTTATTTGAAAAATAGAACATTTAAAAAATTAAACGCTTTAAAAGTAAAAGATTTTCTTCACTCCATGTTATTATTATTAATTTTTGCTCATTCTACAAACTTCAGTGACTAAAAGTAGTACTTTTGACTGACTGAAACAACCTCGTTATGGAAGATTCACTTGATCACTGATTCACTGATCGGACTTTTCGATTTTCCATAGTGTTTGGGTGAATTTGTTTCTGCCTAAACAAGAGAATAATAAGCAGGCAATTAGATGGGCTATTGAAAGGTTTTTATTCAGCTAAAGCAATAGAGTATTTAATTTTAACATTTTTCGTTGTCAGAGTTCGAAAAATCATCACCAGTTCTCTCTATGAGTTCGTTTTCGTGGAAGATTTGATTTCGTCATAGGATGGATTTTCGAAGTAGTTATCTTCACATTAGGTTTCTTCGTTTAGGATTAATGATTAGAATGTGTATATAAAACTGTGGAATGAAGTCTTGTCATTTTTTATGAAGAGCATTTGCTTTGCAGTTCTTCTGAACACTTGGTTTGCTTGGCGTTTGTTTAGACTTTGCTGAAGACATCATCCCTTCTTCTTCGTGTTCATACTCGAAAACACGAGATTTTGATGAATCTTCTACTGCATCAAATTTAGAAGCTTGTTTTTCCCAAAGAAGAATTGCAGCAGTTGTTACAAAACGTTTTTGTTGTAAATCCGAGCTTGAACCTGATCGTTACGGCTTTTTAAGACAATTTTTTTTATCGCCAGTGTTTCCAAGTGCTGTTTTTTTTCCCCACAGGCTGTTGTTTTGATTTTTAAAAGTCTTAAGAAGACACAGAGCTAGATGAATGCTTTTTTTTAATTGAGTTCTTATAATTTGTTTTACGGAAATAGATCTTTTTTCTGAAAGATTTAGTTTTGACTTGGACTGAACTTCCGAAGCTGTTATCTTCCTTAGATATTTTTTTTTTTTGAGGAACTGATGAATCATCACAACAAGTCTCAAAACTATAAGACGGTTTCTTACTATTTTTATCAATAGCATTTGATTGAACTTGGCGCCAGTGGTTTTGAGGATGATCCACTCTTGCAATCAGTTTTCCCTATTGCGATTATTTATAACCAATTTTTGTGTAGATATTGCATTGCCAGAATTTTAAGAGGTAGCAGAGCTAGATGACATTGCTTTTGAATTGCTGTCTCTTACTTTTCGTTTTCAAGTGTAATATAACTTCAGATACATTGATCCATTCAATTTTGCATTATCAGAGTCCAAAAAGTCATTACTACTTGGAACGCTGTGATTTATTTTTGCCTGAAAGGTTCAGTTTCGTCGCAGGATGAACTTTCAAAACAATTATCTTCCCAGTAGGCAATTTTTTTTTTTTTTTTTTTTTGAGGAACTGACTTTAAGACTAGGAACTAGCAAATTTTGATACTGCAAAAGATTTTGATAGTTGTATGGCCAAAAATTTACTTGCAGCATTGGAAGCGAAAGAGTTTTCAGCTAGTTCCAAAATCTAAAAGTAAAACGTTTATAGTTTTCTTGGAAAGCGTTCAAATGTGCTATGGAAGTCATTCCAGGTCCCTCATGATCAGACTCGAGATACTTAAGAAGTTCCCAATGCACCGAGTTTGGATACTGGTTTTGGCCAAGGACGAACTGCATCAGTAATTGCATAAGGTATTCATGTAAATCGGAGCTTGAACTTGAATCTTGTGAATTCGAAGATAATTCAGTTTTTTGAACAGCATTTCTCACTATTGATTCTTTTTCACCAGCTATGGTTTTCATCATGCATTGTCAGAAGCTAGATAGATGTTTTTTTTTAATCTTTGAGAGTCGTCGCTGTTTCTTTTAAAGACTAGGAACCAGCAAATTTAGATGCTGCAAAAGATTTAGAGAGTTTGGCCGAAAATTTACTTGCAGCAGTGAAAACGAAAGAGGTAATCTGGTTCCAAATTCTAAGAAGGAAAAAAAAAGATTGTTAGATATACATGTAAATTGATGCACACTATTATTTGATTACACTGAACGAATCAACTGCACAGAGTAATAATTTTAAACAAAAAAAAACTTTTTTTACACAAATTGTAGAATAAAAGAACACGAAGAAAAATATTTCTTTAAACAAACTCTGTTACAAACAAATTTTTAAACCCAGAAGGAAAACGAACTATCGACCCGAATTATAATACGTATGCGGTCTATAGCAAATTGTTACATATTCAGAACAAAAGATAAGACAGGGCAAATTTTAAAAAACAGTAAACCCTGCTATGCCATCTACAAGCCAAAACAAGTCGCGGAAGGGAGTTTAGACTCCTAGTGGGATCTAGTTGGGCACCTCTATTTTGGTTGCATTCGGGTGTTTCTAAAGGGGTCTTTTGCACCTTTTTCGGGGGAAATCATTGGTAATTTCTATGCAAACTCAAATGGTATGATAACTTGGCAGACACTTGGCGATGTATCGCCAGTCTTTTGGTCGCCAAGTATTGTAGCCAACTTGGCGACAAATTTGGCGGTTTTTCTTTTTTCTTAAATCTGGTTACAGTTTGACCACTGTTGGTGAAATTTAAAGAAATAATTATTGAATAACATTAAAATTGCCAATAATGGGGGAAAAAATTGGTGTAAAAGGAAGTGATGTGATGTATACACACATCTGTTTTTTTAACACATGTCAATAGAGAGACCTCATATAACTTTTACTGATAATTCAAGGGTAGAATCATGCCATATGAATTTCATAAGCTGTGGTATTTGTATATTAATGTTTTGACATTTGGCTTGAATGATATATTTAAAAAGCAATGGTCCCTGCATTGGTCACTGCGTTGCTGTTTCAATATTGCGTTGAGGACTACGATAATGTTTATAAATAATACTTTCAGTATAAATAAAATGCTCACCTTAAGTCAATAAAGATTCGCACGCTTTTTAAGGTGGGTCGCATCCACCGAGTGACATCCAGATAGGTCACTTCAGAAATCCGAAGACCTTTTTGAGGATCCCCTTTTTGGTTTTGGGGGCTGGAAGTTCCCACACTCCGTTTTGATCCACCCAGGGTTGGAGTGGGAAGCGCTTAGAAACGCTTTTAGCTTTTTTTGGCCATTTGGTCTTTTTGACGATTTTCTTGCGCCTTTTTTCGGCAAAAATGTCAAATTCCAATTCAATTTCTTCGTCCGTAAACCCGTTGTAGTAGCGGAAAATATATTCATGAATTTCCGAGATGTCCATGATTGCTGAAAAGAAAATGCGTGTTACTGAAAATATATAACAGTGTGGGGAAACACCGAGTTTAGAAACACAGAATAATTTTAATGTTTGTATATTATAAAAAATCATGTATTTATTTTCACTTCCTCTTCGTTTATCGCTCGGTCAAGTGCGCCAAATAAGGTCAACCTAACTCATTAAAGCTCTCGAATAAGTAAAACTCGATTGTCAATGGAAAACTGCACACATATCCGCCGTGTTACCGGAGAGGCACACGTAAGCCATAACTCCACGGTGAATTTGATTTGTTAAAACTAAGAAAAGGAGAATTTTAATAATTTGAATTCAGATATTCCCCTTTTCTCTAGATGAATTGAGAGATAATTTTGGAAATTGCATACAGCACTTCATTTTCGGAGAGGACCTGGGAATGGTAAATTTTATTTGATGACCCTCTTTTTTAAAACTGAAATCAAGTTTTCTTTTTTCCTCAGAGAAACTAGGGTAAGCATGGACACAACGACATATGTTTTTCCATTAGTTGGAAGCACTAGCAAAGTAAAAAAAAAATAGTTTGTCGTTAAACTAAAACATATAAAACTACTAGAAATAAATAAATGCCTTAGTGCGGAGAAGTAAATGGCAATCAAAAACGTTTTGACGCACAAAATTAGCAGATAACTGCAGACACGTGTTTCGGGGTTATAATAAATCCCCTTTTTCATAATGCAAAGTAATGATCTTTTGGATGTAAAGACCTCCGGTAAAAGCCACGATAATAAACAACAGGCAGATTAAATAGCAAATGAACAAAACAAACAACACAAAAAGGAACTCGGAGCCGAAATATATAACACGATTCATTTCGAGAAAAAGCCGTTAAGCAATATTTTTTTAAAAAATCCCATAAAATAAGTTTTGTTAACATGATGAAGCCGGTAATTGTTAGATTTTTGGAGAATTTTATAACTTAACGGCATTTTCTCGAAATGAATAATGCAATAAATTTTGGCTATGAGTTGAATTTTGTGACGTTTGTTTTGTTAATTTACCATTTCTACAATTTAATTTGCCTACTGTTCATTCTCGTTGCTTCTGCCGGAAGTCTTTACATCCAAAAACTGACTATTTTGTATTGAAAAAGGGATTCCCTATAACCCCGAAACACGTGTCTGCAGTAATCTGCTAATGTTGTGCGTCAAAACGTTGTTGATTGCTATATGAAACCTCATTTGATAAATTCAAAAGCATCATTGGAGCTCCGTATTAAGAAATGAGAAAGATCAGTCGGCACACTCGGGGTACTGTTAAGTTCTTATTTTTTGTTTTTTGCTCGCCCCTAGGCAGCTATTGCCTAGGGGTGCATATATTAGTCAGTTAATAGTAATTATTTTATCAACAATTCAGTTGTGTTTCATATTAGTGAATTAGGATCTTTTAAACATTTGCTATTGGTTATGATCAGAAAGTTACCGTGGGATTTACAATCCTATGCATCTGATTCCATTTATGTTCATTAAAAATATTTTGTAAATTTTACTGCTTATAATTTAGAGCAATTATTCTGACTGAGAGTAATACACCATTGCTATCATGAATTCAAAACTTATATTATGCAATAGGTTTTGCTTCCTTTCATTTTAAAAGTTATTACCAACCAAGAGTACATATAAATTATCGCGCAAGCGGAAAATTTCATACGGGAAAATGCACAGATACACTTATACTACTGTATTATATTTTGCTTTTCCTGCTGATCATTAAGAAGCTATACAAAAGAGCTATGTTGACTTACCTTAATAGAAATAGTTTTCAAATATAAAAAAATATATCATAAAATCCTCACTGAGATAAAACGCAGCAACAAGCTTTGATTTTTTTCTCAAAATGACTTCGCAACACAGGGCAATGCGCTATTAGGATAACAATATACGTTCCTAATTGTTGTAAATGGTAAAGAAATCCTGTTTCGAAATAATATTTTGCAACACGCAAACATTCTTGGAGGCTTTAACACCATCCAACAATGGATATCATTTCATCTGCTTTACATTTTTAAAAAAATTGCTTTTCTACTTTCTATTAAATTTAAAACATTGAATTTTCACGTGCCAATTTATTTCTCTTGCTAAATATAATCTGTTTAGAAATTATACGACCGCACTGTTTGAGAAATTTTCAAATGCATAAAGGATTTAATTATAACATAAACGCATGAAACATGGCGCTATAACAAAGCTATTTTAATCAAGTTTGAATAATTTTGGAAAATTCGATAAATGATTAAGATGCAAAAATTTTAGAAAGAAATGAAAAATAAAGTTTAGCTTTATACTTGTCCCCTGTTTTTCTTCAGAAACCCAAACCCGTCATTAGTTTTGTTTACAAGTGGGCGCATTCCCTTTTTATTTTTAACATTACATCAGTGGTGGTTAACTGTTTGTCATTCAATTACCTTGAACTCTGAAGAGTCATTAACATCGAAAGAACACCATCCATATCGAGATACAGCTGAATTCAAAGCCATGTTCTCGCAGATCACTTGCAAAGTTAAGAGATCTCGGAGATGTGTGGACGTAAAACTAATGGTAGAACACAGCTTAGAATTCAGCTATGACATGGATGGTATTCTGCCGATGTTTTTGCTCCTTCAGGTTTGTATTTTTGATTTCCATTACGGTTTTAATTTAGAAATGACACGATAACAACACAAGATAAAACTGGGTACTCCCACCGACGGATAAAAAGGGTGTTTACAGCCTCCATTTATTAGCCGATACTGATATGGTTTATGCTCTGAAGATGAAGAGGAATTTCATGCAAATTTTGGACAATTTGTTAGAAAGTTAGAGAATTTTTGTTATAGAAGGGAATGGCCTGAAGTTTCCAGAAATAGCTGTTGATGTGAGGAGAAAGATCGGTTGTTGAGTGCATGGAATAGACCAACTAGTGTGAGGGAAAATCACTGTTCGCCGTCGGCAGTTTGATTTAATAAATAGGCTACTTTAAAAAAAAAAAAAACTATTTAATTTTCCTCCAAACACATTGCGGAGACTGGGGATACTTGACCCCTGGGGATACATGATCCCCCAATCAAAAATCAAATATGTACCAAAATCGTTAAGTAGAAAGTTGAAACCTGACAATTATGTTACAGTTATACTTGAACATAAAAACTGGCAACTTTTTTTTTCCTGCCATTTTGTTTTAGCTCAAGAAATGATTGTCAGAATATGTGAAAGAATTTTTTTTAGGAAAGCCTTCTAAAGCTTACCTAATCCATTATACACAACTTAAACATACCTAAGTGCAAAATAATCAGTAATCAAATGTTATAAAGCACAAAAATTGCAAATTATTGCAGACACGTGTTTCGGTGTTACAAGGAACACCTTTTTCAATGCAAAGAAGTGTGAACTTCTGGATGAAAAGTCATCCGAGCTTTTCTCGGATGACTTTCTTGCTTTTTAGCACTCATCAGTCCGGAATAGGACGTAACTGAGCTGGAGGCGGAAAACCTCAGTCCTCGGAAGGAATAATTAACCTTGGTGGTGTATTTTATGTTCGTTTTGTTTGGTTGATTAAATCTCAAATTCTTGTGGCTATATGTTCAACATGAATACAATTAAGTGTCCATAGTGAGGACAATATCCTAACTTGGAACATTTTGCCGAATTTAGTTTCGAGGGCTGGTAAACCTATAGTTCACCTATGTTCACCAGTACGAAATGAATGGTGTTACAGAATAAATGAACTGTTTTCTTTTGAGGGTATGTGAGTCAAACTTTGATATAGCAGCTTTATGGGTTAGTTTAATGAATTTGGAAACTTCGAAAAAATATACGGTTTTTAAGTATGGAAATAACTTTGGTTACCTAAGCTAACTGAGCAGCATTAGTTTGAATTTGTTTCACAATCCATTTCGGCTATGTACCTGTGCTTTATTTGGACTTTTCCATTTCCACTCAACTGAATCTGTTTAACTAATTTATTTGTTAATTCACTGCAAATACGCTCCAAACTTCGGACACTGTTCCAAGTTAGTTTACGAGAGTATAAAAAGTGTCTATAAAAATATCGAGGAAATTAAGTGCATAATTGTAATACGAAAAACGCATAAATACAATTTCTTTTAAAATGATGACTATTCTGATGACAATAAATGTGTCATACCATAACAGGACAGAAATGTTTTCATTTTAAAAAAAATTGGAATCTGTTGATAAGGAAAAGAAGTCGCCAAAATATTACATATGTTACTTCTACTAATGTAAATGAGTCTCAAAGTATAGATGAGACTAATTTATTTGTGAATTTCGCGTATTAGGAAAGAGGGAAAATGAATGAGAAAAGATGGGAAAAGTGCTTAAAATCAGTTGCATTAAGAATTCTTTGGGTTCACCAATCCATCATGTGCCTCCAAATTTAGAGGAGAACGCAGTAATATTACATTCACAAAAGAATTAAGAAGACTGGGAGACATTCAATATTTTCAGGAGCAGAGATACATTCGGAAATTTTCACACAAGAATATATTATTTCTCAATACTTTTTTCTTTACTGAGTTGTAAACTAATCGAAAAAAGGATAGCTGGTATCCCAAAATATTAACTATTTCTGAAAAAAAGATCAAAATGTTAAGTGTCCCAAGTTATGGAGGAGGATCAACTAATTTGGAACAATGAACATTTTTTTTTTTTTTGTTTTATTCTTAAAGGGAGACCTTTACGTATCTTTACTTTGTCCTGAGGTGAAGTATTAAAGCGCATCCTAAAAATTGAATACTTTGTTCGATTTAAAAATATATGAGTTATATGCTACTAAAGGCAAAAGTTCAAAATTATGGCAAGTATGGGCACTAGGGTGGTCACAAGGTACATGGGGAAAAACTTTTTTCAACTAATCTTTTGCGGCAACCCCCTAAAATGTGCCAATAGACTAGAAAATGTGATTTGAAAAGTTTCAAGTCATTTCGATGATATTAACACGTGCCGCAAAGAGGCTAAAGTTACGAAAAATGGCAATTTTTAACAAAAAATCGTAGTTTTTCAACTGTAAAACCAAAACTATTCATTCTGGAAACTTTGTTCTGGTCTCATTTTATAGGAAATTTCATTCTCTTTAAGTCTAATTTCATCTAAATTCTTGTAAAATTTACTGACCATTATTCAGGATTTTTCAAGTCAGGTCGTAGCTAATATCCTCAAAATCGCGTAAAAAGAACGAATCATTATAATATAAATTGTATTGCTTCTTTTAGTTAATGATTGTATACCCCTTACAATGTTAAGCTATCAGAGCAAAAACAGCGATATTATCAGAAATATATGCAGTGAAATCCTGTTACAACGAATACCAATACAACGAAATATCTGTTTCAACGAAAGAAATTTTCAGGTCCGATTTGATTTCCATTACGTTGCTTGGTTTTCATTACGGTTACGGAAAACCTCGTTACGACGAAGACAATTTCTGGTAATTTGAAGTTTGTTGTAACAGGATTTCATTGTACTATAGTATGTCTCTAAAACTCAAAGCTAAAACAAAGAACTGCATGTAAAACTTATGAAATTAGCTGTAGAGGCCATAAATAAGGAACGTTGCTTTCCTAATCGGTGGTCAGTGCTAAACACTAGCTTAAAAGTCCCAGTCTTGTAAGGGTTATCGACACCCCAGAGAAAGGAAAAACTACGATTCCCAAGATAGTGGCCTGTGTTCTTAGACGAGGACTTGTTAGAGCTTTCGTTAAACAGACAGTCATTTTAAGGCTCTTTTCTGCAGTACAAACCTGCGTTTTGTGAGTACAGTTGGTTACAGAAAAAGTTTTTGTATTTAGCTTCTTGCTAACACATCTTAGAAGTTGGTTTGAAAGGAGTTTTGGTTTGCAAAGTAGGTACGTCCACTAGTCCTCAACCAGATATTTTTCAAGAATTTCAGGATGAATGATGTAGATACGAAGCAATTCAAAGCAAGTATAGAAGATTGAAAACAAAATAAGCAATCAAGATGAAATTCCAAGCTTTTTTGTTTTCGAGAAATAAAAACAGTAGCAGCTTAGGGATGCCTATAAGAAGTTCATTTCACTTTGCTTAACCAATTTAGAAAGTCTTTTTCCAAACAATGTTACTTTTCGAGTACCTGGCGTTATTCATCACAGAAAATGGATGGCAAAGGCCAGATGACGTAGTGAAAAGCAAAGGGATGTAAGTGGACTTTTTAAAGTTCCTTATATAATGCGTTTGAAGCGCAGATCCTAGGTAGACTTTCAGCGAACTGTTTTTCTAAATCATGCTATATAACAGCCCCTACTAAAGCAACTAGTACCATCTCTTGCCCCTTAGCAGCGGAGACGTTCCCCTTTTATTTGTAATGATTATCTCGAAAATTTTAATTTTGGCCATTATATTCCTTTGCTTCTCACTGCCTCATATACTCTTTAAAAATATATCTTCTCATGGATGAGCTTTCCTTAATCGATTTCAAGATAAAAGGTATTAAAGATATTTGGTTGTTTATCAACAATATTTACGAAAAGTACGGTTTATTGTTTGCGATCCAGCTTTGGCCCCCAACCAAGATCTACAGTTAGTAAAATCTTTGGTTCAATACAAGAGTATTTATGAAGATGATGTAGGCACAGAACTACTAAAATAATTAACCATTTGTGGTCCCTGAACTCAGACAAGGTTGCATTTTCCTTTTTTGGTGATGCTTTAGGGAGAAAAAAAAAAGATCAAAACAAAGAAGGCTGCAAAACTAAAACCCGAAGTAGGAGATAATGAAGATGATTGTGATGATAGGGATACAAAAGCACAGCTCAATCTGAAAGAAGCTTAGTTTATTGGACGAAGAAGTAGATTTTTTTTATATGTTCTCAAACTTTTTAAGATATACAATTTTTTAAAGAGATTCGAAATCGATATAAAATTTTTAAATACTGATCTTGATGAATAGTGTGAAAACCAATATTATATTAAAGCTAAAAAGATAGTAAACAGTTTAAGGAATGTCAATGGCACAGCTGAAACAGGTGTAAAACTAATTACTAACTAACGACAGTTTCTATTGCAAGTTATGTCCGAATGCAGGCACATTTTTCCACATTCATCAAAATCTGTCATATAGAAGCCATTAGTACTTTAACTTCTCAATGAAAAGTAATGACATAATGATGTATAATTTAACAGTGTAAGCAATAAAATGCATTTTTTTTCCCTTTTTTTGTAATTTTTTAACTCTGCTTTCTCTTCTGAACTACTTAGTGCCTTTATTTTAAATCAGCAATTTGTTGCATTTAATTTTTTAAAGTACTTCCAAATGAAACCTTTTTAATGGATAAATTAAAATCAACAAAGAGTAATAAATGTAATGGAATATTGTAATACTTTAGGTATTTGCAAGAAAATTCCTTATTGATGATATCTTCCACGACCTGACCTGAAAAATGCCAAGTACCATTCTATAAATTTTGTTTAAAAAATGGATAAACATCTCATCACGAGAATAAAATTTCCTATAAAATGAGACCAGAACGAAGTTTCTAGGATGAAAAGTTTTGGTTTTAAAGAAGAAAAACTACGATGTTTTGCTAAAAATCACTGTTTTTTGTAACTTTAGCCTCTTTTCTGCACGTGTTTATATTTTCGGATAGAGCTGAAACTTTGCAAATCATGTTTTCTAGTCCATTGTCACATTTTAGGGTGGTGCCGCGGAAAGAATTCGAAAATCGATTTTTTGTGACCACCCTAATGGGCACTTGCCAGTACGTTTGTATGAGCTTTATGACCAACGAAAACTTTTAAGGAAACTGTTAAATTAAATCAACAGGATTTTGTATCAAGATATATCTATGCAATTTCTTAGTCACCAGGAACACTGCGCCATTGACGTTTTTATGGGGGGTTGAGTGGAATTTGTAACTTTTTTGGGGGAAGACTCTTGTCCCCTCCCTCAAAAAAAACACAATCAACGAATACCCCACGATCCCACAATTGATGGTCCTGATTGCAAGGAACCTTTTTTCAGTGCTAGAGCATCATAAGCTTACATGTTTTATCTTGAAAGAGTAGCTCTCAACGGCCCTGAAACAAGTTTCTGCATTTTTATCAATTTTTTTAAAGCATTACAATGTTGTTATTAGTGAATTCAAGCTTTTTAAGCTTCGGAAATTCGTTGTAAAGCTAAAAGTGGCGAAACTAGAACTGTCTTAGTGAAGCGACTTGTTGGCTATTATCCTCCCTCCACCCCCTTCTCCCCCAATTACCCTGCACTATTTTTGGAATTGGCCACCTCCACATTCTTTTTCCTTGTGACAATACTTTTTAGGAAAAATAACTTCCTTATTTTTGTCAGAAAATCAAACGGGAAACACTAGCAAACCATATGATAATCTTTGCTTCGATTTATGGCCGAGATTGAAAAGGGGAGAGGTGAAAAATTTCCAATTAAGAAGTCAAACTATTGAAGTAATTCATATACTGTGCTGAATATTTAAATCCTTCTGTTTTTTAAGTCTTATAAATTTCAATCTGGCCTTTCTGATAGAAAAAAAAGAAAACCTTGAAAACTATTCTTGCGCTGAAATCCCTCTTTGAGGGGGTGGGGGTGGGGTGGGGGTAAAATACTATATCTGAAAAGTATATGTATTCGAATTGTATTTTTTTCATCTTTCGGTTTTGTTAGTATAAAATTCGCGATGTTTTCTGCTCGCGAAATCCCCGATATCTTTACTTTCGCGAATATTGCGGTTCGTGAAAATAAGTGCTTTTACAGTTAACGGTCATTTGAAATTTACCCAACTTGAATCATCTTCAATGAGCACAAATCGAAGAGAAGTTACGAAAACACAAATGAAATTAAAGAAATTAAATAAAATTGTGGCGGAAAATAAATTATGATGAAAATTTCAACAAAAATTCGTAAAATAAATATCTTTGCTCATTTGTATACGAGCTGTCTGCTAGGGAATAAACTAATACTTTGAGAAAAGGTGAAAATATTCATAAGTAAGCTGTGAAGAAAAAGTTCCGAAACGGTGTCCAAATAAACAAGCAAAAGTGTTCCAGAATTTGTCATTGCATTTAAGTAAAAAGCTTATCAATCAGCATGAATACCGAGTTCTGTATTCAGATTATCAACTCAAATTACTTAACGTAACATTTAGTTTACAGTCAAGGATAAAGGAATGTAAATAAAGCAAGGAATCAAGAAGATAATAAATGCAATTGAAGAATCAGAAACAATTACAACTTCGTTAAAAATTGAGAACGATGGGGAATTGAAAAAAGAAATACGTAGTGAGAATGCAGCCACGTTGAAGAAAAACGGCCGAGTAGCGAAGATTCAGTATAAACCTTTTCAAATGTTGTTCACCTGTTTCTTGACGGAGGGGGGTATGTCTTTCCTTCAAATAATTTTCAATAGCAGACATAAGGTTCACGTTTTGATCGAGGCACAGTCGTAATTTAAACTTAATTCGGAATATGCTTGGGAATTGATATCGGCATGCGTTGGTGGGAAAGCTTTGGCCAAAAACACTAATTGTCGCTTAAAGAGCGATAAAAAAATGCGTGTCTCCGTTTTCCACAAGAAGACATTTGACTCCTCCCTCGTGACGTGGTATCAGATGATTCTATTTCGCTGTTTTCGTAGAAGGTACACTCGGATCATAGCATTTTGTTGTAAAAGCAGCGGTTTTTAAAATGCAAGAATAACTAAAGAGACATCAGACAAGTGAAGTAAAGGACACTAAGACTTTTTTGCACATTAAAATGCACGCCCAAGTTAAGGCTGTCTGGTTGTCTCCTTTAGAAGTGCGTGGATTGCTTACCGATCACCCCCGCGTAAAATGAAACTCTGCGTTCGAGGAGGCGTGGCGAAGTGCATTCTCATGAAAAACAGACAATACTTGGATTCGATAGGAGTAAGAAGAGTTTAAATTGTCTAAACATGAGAGAAAAAAATTTCTGCAAGAGAAACCTGATATAAAATGACAAGTACAGATAAATTGCGAACGGAAGCAAGAAATGTGAAATTGAGAAAAAAAAAAGAAACAACAATGAAAAGATGCATTTTTTTTTACAACTAAGGACAATGTGCAATGTTCATGCGTTAGTTTATGGGAAAGGGGTGGGGGGGGGAGAGTGAGGTCTTATCAAATTAACGGGACCAGCGACAAATGTTACGTTGGAAGCAGGAATGCTTGAAAACGTGACCTGAAATGAAATGACAAGTTACAAATGTTGATTTCGAAACAGCACAATTAACAGAGGACTAGAAAGTGGATTAAAAATTGTGTTTTTATGCTACCAAGATAACTGGCAATAAAAATGTGAGTATGTAATTCTTACGACGGAAAAGATTGAAATCACAAACATAGTAACCGATTGCGTCATTCAACGGCAGTTGATTTTGCGTTTAAGGAGTCAGAGTAGCTTATTCCCCCCCCCCTCAAGGCTGCAACTCGCACAGTGCAAGCGAATTTGGATGATTTTGTGGTAAATGAGTCGGAGTATCTAATACTCTCAGAGTTGGAGTCGAAGTGGATTCTTTTCCCTCTCCGCAACTTTTCTCCGCAGCACCTTACCTCTATACGCTCTTGCGGAGTCGGAGTTCAACTGCTTAGGGGTTAAAGGAGTCGGTCTTTTTCTCTCCAAGTCTTTCACTCGCGCAGTACTAGTGGAGTCGGATGATCTTCAGGCAAAGGAGTTGGAGTTGAAGGATCTAATATTCCGTGAGTCGAAGTTGGAGCCGAAATCGGTCAGTTACCCTCTAAGTCCGCAACTAAGTCCGCAGTCGGAGTCGGACTGTTAAGGGAATAAAGGAGTCGGAGTCAGACTTGGAAACTCTAAAACTCCAAGTCAGTCATTTTCCTATTGACGACGCAGTCTAGATTCAATGAGTCGAAAAGAGACGACGTGCATACAATGCGGAACAGAAGAGCGCTCCGATGTGGACATACATAGGTCAGTACTATCATTGCGGGGGAGGGGATGAATGTTTTATGTGACGCCCACCTAAGAGGTAGTACCCAAAGTAGAATCAAAAGTTTAAAAAATATAAATACTTAAATTCTGAAAATCCTTCCCCCTTCTCCTTTATAACTTAAACTTTATTTAGTCTATCGAATTTCAGTGGAAATAAAACACAGTATTGCGGGTAGGAGGTGGTTACATATGCTTTTGGGCCAAACTTTACAGCTAAAGTATTCATAATTTATATTTGTCTTTTAATTCAAACTTCCACCACACCACAAAAATAAAGATAAGCTGTTTCTGAAATTGCACGAACTACGTGTTTACATTAACGTAAGTTTTTTTTTTTTTTTTTTTTGGCGGGTTGACGTGGGGGGAGATTACAAATGGGGTAGACACTCGTGCTAGGAACGCCACTACTTAGGCATTTAGGTAATTGCAGGTGTCTTTGATTTATAAATTTTTAGCAGATAGTTGTACACGTTTATTTCTACTGCAACTCAAAATAAACTTTTGAAGAAAAAAAAAATTGCAGACGAAAGTGCTTGATACTATTTCTCGGCATAAATTGAAACTATTTTTTGAAGTTATGTAAAAAAAAATGTTAACATAAAAAAAATCGAGCTGATCACATGACTTCCTTTTACACCAATTTAATGTTATTTCCGCATTATTGCAGTTTTAATGTGATTCAATAGTTAACTCTCTAAATATCACCAACAATGGCCAAACTGAAACCAGATTTTTAAAAAAAATCGCCAAGTTCGCGACAAAACTTAGCGACCAAAAGACTGGCGATATATCGCCAAGTGTCCGCCAAATTATAACACCACTTGAGTTGACATCGAAATTAACAATGGTTTCCCCCCAAAAAGGTGCAAAAAACTCCTTTAGAAGCACCCGAATGCAACCAAAAGGAGAGGTGCACAACTAGACCTCACTAGGAGTCTACGTACCGAATTTTAACTTTCTAGGACATACCGTTCTTGAGTTATGCGACAAACATAAGCACATACATACATACGTCACGAGAAAACTCGTTGTAATAACTCAAGAAACGTCAAAATGGATATTTCGGGCGTCTATACGTTCTTAGTACATATGTACGTGACGTCGGGTAAAGAAAAATTCAACATTCATTTGGGGGTGAGCAAAATGGAAATTAAGGCCGATTTTTGAGTGAAAATTTGTTCGCGAAAACAATACTTCCTTTTTTGTAAAACGAAGTAAAAAAAAAAACACACGTAAATGACAGAAGTTTGTCCTGCCCTAGATTTAGGAGCGGTTATTCACTGCCATAATGCCATAGGGCCTCAGGGTCGTAAGTTGGGTACTACCCACTAGGAACACGCAAGTAGTCGATTAAGTCGCATTTCACACAAATAACGAGCCACATGGATTAATTTCGCCGGCCAGCTATCCCCAGCGGGCCGTAGTTTGCCCACTGGTTTTTAAGAACGCTCTCAATCATGTCACCTTTACAACGATAACAATAAACCGCGTATATCAGCTTCGCAGACACCGTATGACCCGAGGGGCTTAGGTTCGGCAAGGCTCGTTTATTACTCTTAATAGTAAGCCCTCTTTCATCCCCCTTCCCGCCCCCCGAAAAAATCAACGTTGGTCCATGTAAATCCAACGTATATTTTTCGATTCGTAACATTTAACGTAACACTACACTACACTATACTCTAGGGCCCCCGTATCTTCCACTTTACTCGGTTTAACCGGTTGAATGGTGTCCTAAAAAGCGCAGTTTTTTTTTTGATCGAGACCAGTAACCGAGCAACTTGCTTTTGCCAACCGTTGCAAACCGAGGTATTGCTTTGGTATGGGAACTTGGTGGATTTTGGGACCATAAATCACATTTAACGTGTCCCGCTCACCAGATTAGCAAACACGGAAGTTCTTCGACCCTCCATATAACCCGCACGGCAGTATTAAAAAAAAAGGAAAATGCAAAAAAAAAACCTACTAACCCAGAATTATTGTTATCATTATTGATTCATAATTTATTTATGCCAAATATGCATCTTGTTTCCAGAAACCAGTTTTTATGTATTTGACTCTGAAAATTGTGACGCCGTCGCGTTTTTTCGATTTGCAACATCGGAAAAAAAACAACGGGCCACACGGATAAACTTAGCGGGCCACATAAGGGCCCATGGGCCGTCAATTGGCACCACTTGCTGAATCATACCGACAACATTCAAACTTATAATATTATAATTATTATCATTTTGTGTAACAGTCTTTTTATGCATAGTGGTTTTGAAAACTAAAAAAAATAATAATAATTAAATTAAAAATAATTTAAAAAATCTCGCCGGTCCAGGATTTTCCCACATTTTTAATGAAAAGATGAAGAACGCGCTGTTTTAAAATGCTTCGAAATGAAGCAGTAGTTGACCAACCGTAGAGCTCCAAGATTGCGCATGTTTGCATACTAATGTTGTGAGCTTCTAAACAGGCGTTCTCTTTCAGTTGACGGTTGGAACGCGCTGGGAGCTTGAAACTATGGAAGAAACTCAGCTGTACAAAGATCAATTCAAGGTTAGAACTGATGTTCTTGGTCTTTCATTTCAAAAGTTATTTAAAGTTGCTCCCTAGTATTTCATAAATATTTATGTGCCGTTATTTAGGGGGATAAGGGGCACTGTTTCCCGCCTTATTGCTTGAAGTATAATTGTATTAACATGTTTGTGGGAAGTGGTTTTAATAGTTGTTTAATTTAATTTAGCTTTAAATTTTCAACCGTTTCTCTCCTCCCCCCTCCCCACCTGGAAAAATTTGAACTGAGAGTTCTTTGTGCAGGAGCCTTATTGGAGGGTATGCGGGTTTGTACGGTGTATACCATCTGATTTCTTCCGAAAAATAGCTCATGCCCTCTGACTTTTATCGAGCTAGATATTTTATAGTAGTGGGATGTATTTTCAGGGGAAAAAACCTTTTATCGGTTTAGTTAATTTTAAACTAAGTAAGTCATGTAATCTTACTTCTAAAGTTTCAGGCGTATACCCCTCTTATCTATAACTTTATGAAACAGTTTTTTTTTATAATCCGGACTCTATTAAACCGGACTTCGTTTAATCTGAACAGTCATTTGGATTTACATGCTGTAT